>NW_011353459.1:0-4913 GCF_000735185.1 Notothenia coriiceps | reverse complement strand
TTTCTACTTTTACTGTCTACTTCACTATATTTTGATGAGAATACTTTTCACTTCACTTGAGGAACATTTTGAATGCAGGACTTTTACTGTAACAGAGTATTCCTACACTCTGGGACTTCTACTTTTACTCAAGTACAAGATCTGAGTACTTCTACTTTAACTCAAGAACAAGATCTGAGTACTTCTACTTTTACTCAAGTACAAGATCTGAGTACTTCTACTTTTACTACAAGATCTGAGTACTTCTACTTCTAGTCAAGTATAAGATCTGAGTACTTCTACTTTTACTCAAGTACAAGACCTGAGTACTTCCACTTTTACTACAAGATCTGAGTACTTCTACTTTTACGACTAGATCTGAGTACTTCTACTTTTACTCAAGTACAAGATCTGAGTACTTCCACTTTTACTACAACATCTGAGTACTTCTACTTTTACTCAAGTACAAGATCTGAGTACTTCTACTTTTACTCAAGTACAATATCTGAGTACTTCTCCCACCTCTGAGTAAAAGTACTACTTCAAATAGCAGCAATTAAAGTACTTAGTGTTCTTTTATTGAAGAATATCAACCCATCCTGCTCTGTCTCTATCGTGAATACCTATAAGAGTATGTTATTGTTGTAGCTCATCAATACGCAGCCAATCACCTGGTAGTATATTACTGCTTAATATCATAGAAGTCATTGTGTTTTCTTTCAAAGTAATGAAACATAGAATAATAGTATTGCAGTTAAAGTACAGTATTTCACTCTGAAGTGTAGTGAAGTAGAAATATATAGTTACATGAAAAATAAAGTACATGTACCACGAAATTGACTAAAGTACGGTACTTGAGTAATCAGTATTTTCAGGGAAATGCCTAAAAGCTAGTTTTTGTGTGTGTTTTGTGGAGATAGTGTTTGTTCCTTATGAGCTGATGTGATCTCTACTAGCCACAGATATGAACCTTTAAACCCAGCAGTGATCAGTTTGAAGACCAACAGGGATCAGGAGTGGACCAAGAGACTTCCTGCTCTGCCAAACAGATGCAGACGGTTTTAGAAACGACCGAACTTCCCTCGCCTGAATCTGACTCACCGCACCAAATGGAAAATATCAAACATTTAAACGGTCCTTTTTATCCAGATAGATTCAGGCGTTAGTGAGCCTCTGATCCGCCGTGACTCACACTGAGCTGGTGGATTCGAGGAAATCACAAGACGTGAATCAGGAGAGATGTTTAAAGCTCAGAATAATGGACCGTAGTGAGACAAAGGGTTCGGTAGATTCATCTCCTGACTTCCTTCCCTTCAGGCAGCCTTTGGTTTGGTTAACAACGTGTTTTTAATGCAAGTGTATGCATTTTAAGACTCAAGCTAAATAAATCTCTTACCTCCTGTCTTGACTACTTTGTATTTTCCCACAATTCGGCTCATTATTGAACTTTATTTAATGTCATGTTAGTGAAATATTAACTACATCTTAGCACATCGACTAATTCCAATGCAAAAAAACACCTCAATCTTAACGTTTTTAGCACAACTTAAGAAGGTTTGTTGAATCTCGATACAGATCTTTAAGATGCTTGACTTCAAAATGTGCATAAAAGTAAGTACATGTAAACCTAGAGATTTTCTATTGGTGCAAAATGGAGATTTGCAAAAGAAAAAAGGTGGAGTTTACGAAGAAATCCTACGTACGTACAGTGGCTCTGATTTGGTTTTCATGCAAAGGCCCTTTTGTGTATTTTCATCTTTTCATTGATTTGAATGTTTGTGCCAATTTTTGTAGATCAATAAATAAAAAACTAGACGTGGGGTCTCTGTGAGGCTGTAATGATTAACCCCAACTAGATAGATGATACAGTACGTTAGCTTAGCTAGATTTGGTACCTTTTGGTCGCGCTAAATCCTAAATCATTGGTTATTCATGCTTGTAGTTTTAAATGTGGTGAACTGAAACGCTGCAAAACTTCTTTGTTAGATTTGCAAATGCTTGATAATGCATGAGTCTATAAATTAGAAGGAGATGAATACCGGTGGATATCAACGATCCTGTGGGAGCCTTTAAAGATGTGTTGAGATTACATTTTCAGACCCAGAGGTTACTAGTTTTTCAGAACAAAAGCATTAAATGTCCATCAAAGTTTCCCAGAGTCCAAATCTTACGTCTTATTTTAGTCAATAAAACTGAGAAAACTGCGAATTAAGTAGTAAGTATTTTACTTGTACTTACTTTTAAAACTACTGAATTTCCCCATGGGGATTAATTGTAAGAAATTAAAATCAATGTTTATATGGCGTAATTTAGATTAAATATACTGTAAACTCAAAACTGTTTTATTCTGAAAATACTTCATTTCCGGGTAGCATTAGCTTGTGGCTAACGTTATTGCTGAATGTTAAATGAATGCACAGTTTTATTTTGAAAAGCTTTATTGAGAGACATCCCCGTTGTTTACATGACGTCACTTCCGGTCTAGCAACGTTACTTCTGGCTTCACGCTATCAATGATTACAGCCGTTAAAATGCATTAAATAAAAAGTCATGAATGAGAATACGAGGAGAAAAGGCGTGTGAAGTTATACAATAAACATACAACATCTAAATCCTCTTACTCACGAGATATCAGACACAGAAGAATGAGTGGAGGGAGACCCCTATCGTCGAAGCAGCCAATGAGAGGAGGAGCCAGGAATCCGATATAGAGACAGAGCACGGGGCTTTCCCGGCCCTTCCTTCACCCTCCTCCGACACAGCGCTGTGTTCTTGATTTGCTCTGTCTGTTTCAAAACCACGTGACTTTCATTAAATTACCCATTTGAATTTTTCCGGGACTACATTGTCTCTTTTTATCTTCCTCCTGGACTCGAGAACAACGAGCAGATCTACAAATAAAGGTGCTTGCTCTTCTGCATCCTCTTGTGTTGAGTGAATATCTGGATGCTGAGTGTCAGGGGCGCCCAGAAGGGGGCCCCCAAAGAAGGTCGATTAAGAAGGTCCACAGCAACGACAACATGAAACACCCTTTAATTCACTGCAACGACATGTCGGGAAACCCCCTCAAGGCGGCCCCATGCATAGCGCGCCGTAAAATGCTGCTTCTTAGTGGGGGCCACTGATGTGATGAAAGCTGGTTCGAGGGGCCCCCNGACTGGACTACTGTAATGGTGTCTTCACAGGTCTCACTAAAAGAATCTATTGGAAAGCTGCAGCTGATTCAGAACGCTGCTGCTCGAGTCCTCAGTAACACTAAGAAAGTGGATCACATCACTCCTGCTCTGTAGTCTTTACACTGGCTTCCTGTGTGTCAAATAATAGATTTCAAAATACTGCTGCTGGTTTATAAAGCACTGAATGGTTTAGGCCCAAAATGCATTTCTGACCTCCTGCTAAATGATGAACCATCCAGATCTCTCAGGTCTTCAGGGACTGGTCAGCTTTCTGTCCCCAGAGTCAGAACTAAACATGGAGAAGCAGCGTTCAGTTATTATGCTCCAAATATCTGGAACAAACTCCCAGAAACCTGCAGGTCCGCTGCAACTCTGACTACTTTTAAATCCCTGGTTCAGGTGTGAAAGATACAGAAACATACGGCTCTCAACACAAACATGAGTACAGGCTTTGTTTCATAATGTCACCGCCAGCTGTTTTATATTTACAGATGAGGAATCGACAGTCTGACTCTTGAATTCCTCATTGTTGAGTTTTGGAGGAACTGAAGTGAGTCAGTCCGGCATCCTCAGCTCCGAGGAGGGAAGTTCAGGATTTTCCAAAACCATACATCTCTATTTTTGATGATTATTTTTTTATTATTTCGCAAAGTTCTTCCTTCAATATCCCCTAAATATCAAGGATCCAGTCTGTGGTCAGACTGCTGACGGAGGGTTTTGTTAATCAGAGACATGTTGCTCATTAGGGTGTTTCCAGAAAAGTCTCAAAAACAAACCCATGTCCAAATCACTCTTCAGTTACTTATGTGAGTATTAACGTCTGCATGTCAAATTGAATTACTTCTGCATTTAAACATCTTCCTGAAGCTCTTCAGTTAATAATGTTGTAAACTTAAGTGAAACAACATAGAAATAAGTCAGATTGTGTCGGAGTCTTTTTGTTTAAGGATGCTTAAGGAATGGCTGCTTTTTGATTGACAGTCACAACTTTTTCAGAGTTTTTGTTCTGAAAACCTTCTCCCTTTCAGTGTATTTTATAAATTGAAATTCTAACAATATGGTTACCTGAAAAGGTACTTTTTAGCCTTCATTTGTACTTAACTTCAACCACTCGTGTCACTTATGGTTCCAAAAAACAAGTAGTGACGGCAAAAAGGTTTCATAGATTTTGCAGTTTTAGCTATTGTTTGGCCCCATGACCCACAAGCAACAACATTTGACCCCTCCTTATACGTATAGCGCAACACAGTAGGCTAGGCGTTATCCATGTGAAACATTAAGTAACTCTGAGTATATTGACTTTATAAAGGATTGTTTCCTCCTCTTTCATTTACAGTGGCTTTTGTAATCAGTGATTAAGGAAGTGGGTGTTTTTGTTTGCATTGTTCAATATGAGCTTACAGAGTGTATGTTTACAGTGTTATGGTGCTTTGTGTGTGTGAGTGTGTGTGTGTGTGTGTGTGTTTGCGCGCGCGTGTGTGTGTTTGCGTGTGTATGTGTATGTGTGTGTGTTTGCGTGTGTATGTGTATCTGTGTGTGTGTGCGTGTGTATGTTTATGTGTGTGTGTGTGTGTGTGTGTGTGTGTGTGTGTGTGTGTGTGTGTGTGTGTGTGTGTGTGTGTGTGTGTGTGTGTGTGTGTGTGTGTGTGTGTGTGTGTGTGCGCGTGTGTGTGTGTGTGTGTGTGTGTGTGTGTGTGTGTCTGTGTGTGTGTGTCTGTGTTTGAGTGTGTGTGTCTGTGTTTGAGAGAGTGTGTGTGT
>NW_011353458.1:0-4009 GCF_000735185.1 Notothenia coriiceps | reverse complement strand
TTGGGAGGGTTTCTTTGTTTTAATGTAGCAATCAACAGTGTTAATAGAGAATGGTTGGATTTTGTAAAATTAGTGAAACACACAATTCTTCATTTTTAAATGCAAATTGTAAACAGGAAGCAATATGTTTTAATTATCTTTTTGTCCCTTGGTTGACCCAAATCTTTATTTTTATCAATTATGAGAGTCATAGAAATATCTCAAAACAGACATAGAGCCTTAATGTCCAAGCCCAATAAATCCCACTAAAGACACACCATCTCTAACCAGTAACTACAGTAGCCCTACTATATACTAAATTGAAAAAATAAATCAATGCTTTGACATTTAATCATCGAAAGAACCAAATGCACGATTTGAAAAGAAAAATCAAATATAATAGTAGCAAGAAATAAAGTTCATGTCCAATTCAGCTTTCACAAGCTTTTCATCTCTGCACACCGGAGGTATTCAACATCACTCTTTCAAAAATAATTCATCACTAAAGATGTCAAGGTTTCTGGTTTCACGCTTAGCTAATACATCTGTGTGGTTGCTGTTGGCAACAGGCACGACATAAGACTACCTTGGTACCTTCAGCTGAAAAACATCAGGAAATGTATTAACTAGTCCCTAATGGCTCTACATGTTTAATAAGCAACCTGCTACGCTGAGTCTTGGGGCCAGAGTTAGTTCTGGGTTTTTAAACATTTACACATTCAACGCAGCTCTCATTAAAAGGAAAAGCGAGAGGAGCTAAACACACGTTTTAAGATCAAAGATAACCTCATTAAAACGGTGGGCATCAAACCTGAGATCCTGTGTTTTTAATGAGAGCTGCGTCTGGCATTGTGTTTACTTGGATTTACTTCTGCAGCTCTAATATAGCCTTTGTTAATAAGGCCATACTATCTTAGTCTTTTGACATTATATGTTCTTATTTTAAGCATTCTCATTCAAGCAGGGCCATTCAAAAAAAGTTCAACTGTATTTTTAGGCGTAGAGGTATCCGTAAAAGGGTCAGCCAAAAACTGGGAACCTGTCTGAGGTCATCAGTAACTTTTTATTGTCTGACTTGGCTTTATTAGTTTCATCCGTTCCCCCATTAGGCCTTCAACCACCTGTCAAACTATTCAATCTCATACTTAGTTTCTATTTGTATTTGAGCCTTGTTTTAATTTGGATATTTCCCTTTTTACACTGTAGGTTGTGTGCTCTGAACACTTGCTCAGTTGGTGAATTTTGATTGGATAGCATTGTCTCGAGTCGTACTCAGCCCCACCAGAAGTGGCGATTGCCGCTTTTAACTGGTGAGCTAATTTACTAGCAATGATCATTCGCGGACCCACATTAATACAGACTACTTTATTAACCCTATCAAATTAACAATGGCTTCTTTTGGCATCAGTTAAGAGTTTGGTAAAAAACACATTTATAACTTTTATAGTACTGTGTTCATCGGAGCAATCGCAATCGCGGCTGGTTGGGTATCTTCTGCTTCACAGCCAAAATGATGATGTGTACGAAGAGTCCAGAGTTCCACACTCAACTTTTTCCCTATTGTGACAGCCTTTTCCCATTGGGACACATCTATACGCTCATATCAGCAACTTTAAGTACATAAGAACACGTTTTGTATTAGTCTGGGTTGGATCCTTGCATGTAGTTGTATATTGTTATTGGGAAGTTTGGTTGTGTTTGGCCTTGCATTGCCCTTCCTGGATTTCCTAAAGTTAAAGTTACTTTCAGGACTAAGTTACAGCCTCCTGTGTTTAGGTCCACCCTGCTCCACTTTCCAAAATCAATTCTTTCTTTTAAAACGTAATTCAGTTTGGACAGTCCAAACAGCCCTTGAGTCACAGCAGAGTCAACAGAGCATGTCAGAACATCTTTAGCAGAGTGCAACTCACAGGGATAAAGTGCATACGTTCCCCAGTGGATGCAGGGTCACAGATTCACAATATGAGCCTCACTGACAGAAACATTGCACAAGTCAAGGACTTTTCAATGCCTGGTGGCGCGAGATATTGATGATGAAAATCCCTAAGAGTTTCTGACATTGGACGTTTGTTAGTCTCCATAATGGGTATCAGACATATGGATTGTGTTGTCTGCGTCGCCTTGAAAAATAGGATCTCTGCGTCATAAAGCATCCAAACGAATAACAGGAAAACCTGAGTTATATCTGCAGGGCAGAGAGACAGCAGCGCTACATCCTTGGCCCGATCTGATAAGGCCTCTATCAGGAGGATGCAAGCGGTTTTATACCTTCATATATGGAGAAACGAGACGCGTCTTCTATAGATCTGCCAGCAATCAGGTGTCACGGTGCATGAGTAAAGGTGTGCGGAACCTTTCAATTACAAAATCTGAGGCCAAGTCCCTCTCGGTCAAACATACATCTCTCAAATCTTGCAACTTGCTCAAATCCATGCATTTGTAATTATACTGCACATAATAATTTCCCTTTGACAGATCTTCACCCTGCATCCTCGTTTTCCTGAACTACAAAGGAGTTTTTACATGATTCTTATTAAACTTCTGCTCAGATTTAAACTAATGAAGTCATGATGGGAACTATATGAGGTCCCCACAGGTGACATGCTGAAAAGATAAAGGGATAAGACGTCCCGTCCTACAGGTGCAACAGAAAAGTGAGGGAGATGCCAGTCAGATGTCGTCCAAAGTTGGAATTTGTGTCTTTGGGAGTGTAGGAACCATTGTATGGGTGTTGTTGGCATGTCAGTTTATTTAATGTATATGTATAGTGCAATACTATTTTGAACACTTGGTGGCGGGGTTTAGCTGCACGGGGTGTATAAAAGGGGTCGTAGGTGACCGGAAAGGACGAGGACACAGGAGGAAGAGCATACCGATTCCACCAACCCGGCAGATGCTCACCACAACTATTGACAGCAATTAAACCTTGGTATGTACTGTAAAACGCTAAATAAACATCATTCTAAACTGCAGCAAAGGACCGGAAAATCCTCTGTTTGTGTCTGCGTCTGGATCATTCTCCAGCCCTCCTGTGAAGTAATGGCAAAAGGATATAGGACATTATAATAATACAAATGCCATTACAGGGAGTTCCAACTTAGCAACGTTTGATGTGAATCCAAACTTCAGACAATGGGAGGACAATCAATATGCGATTTATAAATAAAGAAAATGTAATAGTAAAACTGCTTTTGGCAACATCGCCAGCACACCAAAGCTCTCGAGATTGCCTTTAGACATACATTTCGGTGCGTGATCAAAATCATTTCTATGACCCACAAACACACTTTAAAAAAAATAAAGAAGTATTTTTGGAGCTTATAACTTGCTGGCGATGCAATACAGTCCACTGAAAAACCTGTTATCCCTACTCGATTTGGCTGCAACTAATGTCAGATTTTAAATAACTATTCTATCTTTATGTACAAAAACAGCACAGAGACATCATGCCTTTCAGTCCACTACATACAAATGAGGAGATGAAATAGTTCTAGCAATACAGGACTGTCTCAGAAAATTAGAATATTGTGATAAAGTTCTTTATTTTCTGTAATGCAATTAAAAAAACAAAAATGTCATACATTCTGGATTCATTACAAATCAACTGAAATATTGCAAGCCTTTTATTATTTTAATATTGCTGATTATGGCATACAGCTTAAGAAAACTCAAATATCCTATCTCTAAATATTAGAATATCATGAAAAAGTATACTAGTAGGGTGTTCAACGAATCACTTGAATCGTCTAATTAACTCGAAACACCTGCAAGGGTTTCCTGAGCCTTGAAAAACACTCAGCTTGGTTCAGTAAACTAAATCACAAGTATGGGGAAGACTGCTGATCTGACTGCTGTCCAGAGGACCGTCATTGACACCCTCCATCAGGAGGGTAAGACACAAAAAGAAATTTCTCAAAGAGCAAGCTGTTCACAGAGTGCAGTTTCAAAGCACATCCACAAAAAGTCTGTTGGAAGGGGGAAATGTGGCAGGAAACGCTGCACAACCAAGAGAGATGACCGCAGCCTTAAC
>NW_011353457.1:157328-192837 GCF_000735185.1 Notothenia coriiceps | reverse complement strand
TCTTTTATATCCATAAAGAAAAAGTAAATCTGTTTACAGTTGTTTCATTATGGATGTTGAGAAGTATCCATATATCTCTTTATTTCCCCCTCAAATTGCACCAGATTGATGCATCTAACTTCAATATTTAAAAAAAAATGTTCCCGGGGGAGCATGCCCCCGTACCCCCCTAGACTAGAGGGTGTCAGGTCCACTCCCCACTTATAAAAATAGCACTTTACCACTGCACCCCCTCTAATCTCAGATGCACCCTGAGTCATTTTGTTTAAGTACAGTGAGCCTTTCTAAAATATACAGTAAAGAGACAAACCCACCAGCATTATAGGATATACTATGACTTTGTGCCAAATACTTGTTGCTGATTTAGAGTACTGGCACCTTTTTTATTCCAATTCAAGCACTGGGCCAGACTAAGGCACACCTGTGCAATAATCATGCTGTCTAATCAGCACCTTGATATGCCACACCTGTGAGGTGGGATGGATTATCTCGGCAAAGGAGAAGTGCTCACTATCACAGATTTTTTCAGATTTGTGAACAATATTTGAGAGAAATGGTTATTTTGTGTATGTAGAAAATGTTTTAGATCTTTGAGTTCATCTCATGAAAAATGGGAGCAAAAACAAAAGTGTTGCGTTTATATTTTTGTTCAGTGTATATACAAATGCATAATACATAGGCCTACATATATATATACATACATATACATATATATTTTGTATATATTACCAAGTGGTTTCATGACAACCAACACAAGTATCATGTTAAATTAAGCTCTGTTGCTTGGATATCACTAGATCCTGTTACATCAGCGTAATATAAAAGTACATAACGATTGATGTTTACTTTAGCATAATTACTAGCTAGCCGCTAGCTGCTAACTGCCGCGGCCGCCTCGTTAAATTATATCAAAATCCATCATATAAAAATCCATTACCATGCTGTCATGAACGCGCGGTGCTGTTACGTGTACAAATTGACGTGCTTAATGTGAACGAGCATTTTGGGGGGCGTGGTTAAAGTTGCGCATGCTCTATAAGCGCACATACGGGTACTTCTCTGGCATGCTGGGTAATCTGTGACGTTTCGCTCTCTCAAAAGTTGGGCCATTTTATCATCATGCGCCAGCAACACTCATAGGAATGAATGAGGCCCCGCCTCCCACGCTGTATCCAGTTCTTATTATACATCCATGGTAATATCTATCAAACTATAGATCTATAGAACTAAGAGTACAATATACACTTTTCGCCAGAAATCGAATCAAAAAGCATTTTAATGGCCAAACTATTCAAAAATTTAGGATTTTCCAGAGAGGGTTATTTGTGAATAAACGTCCCTCCGGAGCGATTGCAATGAACGGGCCGGGAGCATGTTGTTTCTTACACGACCGGTCGTGTAAGAAAAAACACTTTAAAACGTGTCTCTGGGTCGTAATAAGGGCATGAACAATCGGCCTATATGGTCATTTTTTGTAGGAGGACAGGCTGAACCAACTACATCATGGTCGCATGGCTGCCCATCACCAGCGCAAAGCTAAAGGCGGCTAATGTTCGGAGTGATGACGTTTAGTAGTTTATTGTGCATACATTTTTTTTAATGATCTGAATCCATAGAGCTCTATTGCCCAATACATTTTTATGTTGAAATAAACTTCTAAAATGTTATAATTTGGGCTCTTATTGTGATGATATTTTAATATCAACAGTAAATGTATTTCATTTTTTGTTTTGTTAATCTGAAATAAAGAAGACTTGTTTATGTTGTTCATGTCATGATATATAAAGGTCATAAATCCTGGGATCAATACTTTTGAATGTTGACATAAATGTAGAATTGTACCTATAAACACAGTTAATATTATAAGCATTTTACAATTCATACGAGTCATTACATGTTTTTTTGACCAATTATGAGGTTTACTAAAGCAGCAATCCCCCCTTAAATCTTAATGTACCTAAAATGTGCCTTAAAGTGGTAAATTATCAATTTCAATTATATCCATGTTTTATATACAGTACTTAGCATGAACATTAACAGATAAAGGTCTACGTTTTGTGGAGTCTATTTTTAGCAGTGTAAATGGAGGATTCCACTATCTGTCTGCAAAGCAGCTTTAGCGAAAACAAATGACTAGGATAGTGGAAAGAGGAGGGAGGGACTTCGCCGGCCGGCCGAATGCTGATTGGAAGGTCGTGTTGCCAAGAGACTCTGTCTGAGTCTGCGCACCAACGAGAGAGAGCCAAAGTCTAAACCAAGGTTACTCTCCATCTAGTCTCAACCAATCATAAATGTACAGGCAACGCCTTGTGTAATAAAAATGTATAGAGAGGCGAAGTCCCTCCCCTTCCGGTCAAGCTCCGTGGGACCTTATTTCGGAAAAATTATGTATTGAAGTCAATGGGGAGAGAAAGATTATCTTTTGATCCCGTTTGAATTGTGCAATGAATTACACATATTATGTTTGTCAATTTCAAAGATAATTTTGCCAGTCAACATTTTTTGTCGTAAAACTGTGAAGTAACAATTTTTTTTGTGTGAAGCGCTCAATGAACTACAACTCTGGCCTTGCATACGTGACCAACACCAAGATGGCTGTCACGTTAGCACATTTCACCTCTTTCTTTCAGAATGGAGCGAAAAGTATTAAAAGAGGTGAAAATCACTACAAGTCTGGCCATGTTGAGAACTGTCCATACACAAAAGGGGAGTTAGTCGGTTCCAGCATGTGGGACCGGCTTTACAAGATTTCGGTGAGTAACACGAGTGTAATGTGTAACCTTAATGTCAGCTAGCTAAATTCACTTACGCGACTCTGGGATTTGTAGTCTTTCTAGTTGCGTATTTTTCATAGTCTTGTATTTGACAAACTGTGACTTTTTTGACATGGAAAATATTTTTTAAGATTGACAAACATCATATGTGTAATTCATGGCACAATTCAAACGGGATCGAAAGATACTTTTTCTCTCTTCATTGACTTCAATACATAATTTTTCCCGAAATAAGGCCCCATGGACCGGAAGTAGATGGGCGTGACTTCGCCACTCTATTGTCTGAACTTCCTTTTTCTTTTTCAGTGTTGATGTTTATACCCTATGGCAAAAAATAAAAACTGACATTGCCTCTTGCAAATGTATCACTTTGTCCCTGAAAAGCACCAGTGTACTGTATAATCCAGCACATCAGGCAAAGTGCTGAGTCCAAGAAACCTGCTTTGCCTTTTCTGCTTACTTGTACACTTTATCTGCTTGCAATATTTACTCAAGACATGGGCCCTCACAACACAGACAAGAAGATGCTGGCCTCTCGCTTCTGATTTCTGTTGCTGTTTAATCTGCTCTTGATTAATAATGCGTGTCCGTTGAAAGACCTATCCATAAAGTTGTCTTTGATGATAAATGTGAGCCGTGTAAACAGGAGATGTGGGATATGTAAATGACTGTCTTTGGTGTGCCGCTTGGTCCCCAGTCAGATATCACATTGGAGGATTCTCCACATCTTGGATACAGAAGAGAGGGGGGTTGAAATGAAAGGGGTTCCTGGGGGTTTCTGCTAATGCAAGCACATGTTACAGAGGGAATAAGCTCACCAGCTGATACAGGCAGTTGTTCAAAGGGGACTGCCAAATGAACCCAACATATAATACTTATGACTGAATCATTGATGTCTCACATTCAGAGCAGCAATCTCCTTTTATTTGTGAGGAAGG
Source organism: Notothenia coriiceps (assembly GCF_000735185.1). Lineage (NCBI taxonomy): Eukaryota > Metazoa > Chordata > Actinopteri > Perciformes > Nototheniidae > Notothenia > Notothenia coriiceps. The sequence goes on along the minus strand of NW_011353457.1, from coordinate 189,125 downwards.
ATATCTTTTTGGATGTTTTATATGGCTTTGGTATTTACACAAATTGGGTAGTTCTTGAGCAGTGCTGCATGAATGATCAAAATGAGTAAATTTAGGATTCCTTCAGATTAATAGTGAATGGTGCCGGGAGATATCTAAGGCTGCCAGTGCAGATAAAAATAGCTCATCACAATAAAAATAAATACGTTCTTCTTGTTGTTAGTGGATTCTCAGCATTACGTTATACCAGACTGTATATTTATCTTGTTTATTACGTTTACTTCCCCTTCCATGTAAAATCTGCATCTTCAAATAAGGGTTGAAAAGACATGATTATGCAAAATATGCTATCAAAATGCCGTTTCCTTCAGGTGTGAATTGTGTTTAAGCTGGCGTTTACATTAATATGCCAATACAATTTTCAAATAAACAAAAGCAATCTGAATACAAACCTCATCAGTTTACTTCATACCGTTTTTTTTCAGTTCTTCAGTTACTTCTGATATCAGTGTCGAGCACCTCAGTTATCTTTACAACATAACTTGGCTGACTCTGATCAAACCCCGGAGAGAGACAGCTTCAGATAATGTTCAGAGCATCCAACACACATTCCACGACTCCCTCCCTACAGAGATAGTTCCTGTTTAGACTGTAAAGCTTCAAAAGATACAGTCCTATCGATTTCAAAAAGGATAAGGAATTCACATAACCCACAGCGGACAGGACATTTCCACAGGATATGAGAGCAGATGTATCTGTCGTGAACAGTGTTGAAACTGAGTAAATACTTTGATTAACTGAACGGTGTCATGCATTCAGGATGGAAATAGCCCAGGGGAGGAAGTTCATAAAACTAAATGGAAGGGGGGGTTGTAAATGTTTTATGTTCTTGCAGTGTATGTGAATGCTGATTCTCAATGCCAGGTAAGATATACAATGTTCTTGCAATACATATGCTTTCAATACTGGCCCAATGATGTCAATAATACAAATAAAGTTAGAATACACAAGTCATCTGAGAGTTTTTCTTTGTTCTGAGTACTGAAATAACTGGGCTCAGAATGAAACATTTGGCTGTTTTGGAAGAAACCATGGAGAGCATCTTGCCAAAGGGCCTGTCCAAAGAAACATTTAGCCCTAAGCCCTTTGAACCTGCTTGTCCCCCGCTCTTTTAAAAGATCTAAACAGATTTATCATGACCACCTGACAGGGTCACAGCCAGACTACTACCAGTAAATCACGTAAAACGTTATCTCTGTGTTCAACCTAATTTGTGCATAAAAGAGACAGAAAAAAAAGACTGACTCTAGAAACATTAAACACATTAACTCTGTGACAAAGGGTAGATGTGTTGATGTATCCATTTATGCTAAATCATCTCAGAACACACATATTGCTATTTCATTGACTGCAGAAGATAAGCTTAATACAGCATACTGTATCACATTGATATGCATTATACACGTTTTTAAGGCATTCATTCTAACCACGCTGTCCTAAAAAATAGATGTATGATTGGCATGATTCGATGATCACCTTATCTGACTACATGTGTGCTCTTTATTTTTTATACAATTGATATGAATGTACATCTTAATTATTCTGTTTTAGAATTAAACACTTTAATGTCAATGTTCGGGAACATTTTAACATTTCAATGATCCATAACAATCTGCGGTAACACTAAAGAAACAAAAAAGACTTCCAATGTCATTTTGAGATTTTCTTTTTGTGCGTGTAACTGAGCAATTGCAGTATTGTCAAGTATAGATAAAGGTTATGTATTTATTAGGTAGTACCTTTAAAATAAGCTTTCAAACAACTACAGAAAACAAGTATATTACAGAATGTGATGTTAACAGACAGACAGCCGGTTTTATACATACAACTTATCTACCCTGACGAATACAATGTAGCTTTGGTGCTGCAAACATCTCCCAACACACACTAAACGACGCCTCCATGCAGATCTGTGATGCTGTTTGTGGCTTAATGGTCTGCCTTCTGTGAGTCCTGAAAGAATATTTGCACAAAATGCTAAGTGGAAATCAAGTCAACAAAGGTTTGGTACTCTGCCATGGCCAGGCATATTGGCAGAGAAGTAGTCAAACACTGCATGATTCAATGAAGATTGGCTCGAGCAGCAGCAGTATTGGGAGAAAAATAGAAAAGTCTTATCATAACAAAACAGACAAAACTGTTTAGACATGATAAATCTCATAAATGTGTGCATAAACATACATTTGATTGTGTAGCCAGTGCAACTTATATTATATTAGAGAGAATGAATTCCACACAATACTACAGTTCCCCAGCCAGAATGACTCAACGATAATTAAATGAATAACTGATGTGACACATTGTTGGGCAAACAGTCGACATAAAATAAAAGGATCCCACTTTATATCACCAAAGGAAAGTCTAGAGAATCAAGAGAAACATCTTTGGAAAGTCACTCGAAAGAAATAAACCATAAAACAAAATAAATTAATTAATCAAAATTGCTGTCGCTTGTTTGTTTGCCTCCCACAAAGTCAACACAAAACAAATATAATAATAGAAAAATATATAAAATATCTACCATGTAGTTTGACCTGCCTTAAAGTACAGAACTGATCAGATCATCATTAATCATCATCCCAAGCTGAAGGCTTCTTTCCACTCAGAACTTCCATTAATATTGCATGCTACACTTTTACAGCAGCCTATTTCTCATGTGTCATGAAACTGCAGACACTCTCACATTTATAAGATCTTTAATGTCAGAGAGGCAACCTTGCACTGGACCAGAGATAGCTAGTTACATGTCAACAGGATAATGACCATGCAATTTAGCTCAAATCTGGCTTTTATTGCTTAGCATACAATAGGATTAGTGATTTTTTATGATTACTCCATAATGTATTGTTGATTAGCTGCTCTGTACTTAATGGTCTGATGACTGTCTGATTGTGAAAGTTACAATAAATGGCAAAAAGCAAATTGGCTCACTCTTAATCACATCACAATAATTAGGAACATCAATTAGAAGTGTGACATTTCAGATACCATTCTCTGTGTACTTACATTAAACGCAAGAATGAAAAAACAATGATTAAATTACCACTTTGTCCGAAGCCAACCATTAGTTCCTGAAGAATTTCATTTTGAACTAATGACAGTCACTGTATCTTTAATAGAAAACAAACCTGGCACCAAATACTTCATTATTTCTCCTGTGTCTTGACCACAAACAAAAGACAGTAAGAAAGTTAAAAGGTTTATCATTTAGCTCACTAAGAACTATATTTTATTCTATGCTGTTCCAATTCTCTCATCGCCACCTGTGCCACAGGGGTTCAAATGAGTATCATTAGATTTGATGGTGTGATCATAAACCACAGAGAGAATCAACATAAATGCAACACATGCAGAGAAGGCTTTAGCATTACATCGCCAAAACACCTGAAATACTTTAAAATGGAAATTGAATCTACTCTCATGGAGATTTTTGATGAAAGGCTCTTAGATTGCAATCGAAGTGCTTATCAAATAGCCGGTGTGGCTGGCATCTGCTACAGGCGTTAGATTTGGGATGACCTCATATATTCCCATGGCTCAACACTTGGCCGGAAACAAGAGATGATGAAAGATGGACAGATGGGCATGGAGATAGGGGGCTGCGAGGACACAGAGGTAAAAAGCAAAGCTAATATCAATACAAAAAAAAAAAGTAATTTGTAGATAGAACCAAAAAGACCTCAAAAGACCTCAACAAAATAAGAAAGAAAAGAAAAAATGTGTACGTGACTTGAACAGTGAGGTTCTGCCATATATGTTGTATAAATGCTGTAGTGGTAGAAGTAATGGGTCGTGTCCGATAGCTCAAATGAAGTATTAGATACATATGTAGTGTTAATGCAAATGTCACCAACAGGAAAACCGTTTTTGTATGCTCTGTACGGTATGGCACAGTATATTAACTATACCTCAGCCTTGAATCCATATTCAATAACATCCAAGCAGTGCAAGGCAACCAGTCAATTAACAATGACAGATAGTAATTAAATGCTACGAACTTGAGAATGTAGTTTTAATTACATGATGTTAGTCCTTTTGAGGCAAGAAAAAAAGCAACTTTAAATGCAACAGAGATAAAAATGCAGGGTCACTGTCACAGCATTGACAAAAGTCTGTTCTGAAACTCTTAAATTCACACTAAAGACAAGTAGATTGTTCATTGATTTTCTGAGAACTCACAGAATTGGAAATTCAGCACATCTTTAATCCTATTAATCAGAATGTAATGGTCTTCGGGCGCTGCTCTGTAAGCTCCAGCAAAGAAAGGTAGATTGACAATGCTGTCAAAAAAATAAATCTAATGCACGATTTTCTGCATCTTGTAGTATGGGCCCATTTATTTCTTCAAGGGCAACACCAAAAGGTAGCAACAACAGACAAAATGATAGTGAGCGATGGTGTTAGCACTCCATCATCTCTAATGCTCTTCCAGAATCGCCTGCTATTCATCTGACATTATTTCTGCTTGTTGATGAGACTCCGTCTGTCAATGCTTTCCAAATCACCAAGTGAAAAGGGACCTTGTCTTCTTGTAAAACACTATCCCCATCAAGACTGATATTTATCATGAAGTGAGACAAGGAAGGGAAACAATTTGTGTTTGTATTAATTTTGACTTTCCCATACCATAGCAAGATAGTAAAGTGAGATTATAATGAAAATATGGCCATAAAGGTTTAGGTCATCACTCAATTGTATCGACTGAGACATTAGATACAAACCCCATACCCACACTTATTGTTACTACTCACATACTGAGCAACTACAGCAAAAAAAAGTTTTACTTTGAACTCTTATCGTTCACTTAAATATTAAAGTGATGAGAAATTCTAAAATAAGACCAAAGCTGAAAAAATTAAGCGGGAAATATGATACTGTTTATATAAATGTATATTGTGTTTCATATTTTCTTTATTCTTTAAGTGAAAATGACTTTATTCTAATGAGCCACAAGCACACAGACAGCATCGAGGGCCTGGAGAAATAAAAGGCGCTAGACATTTTCCGTAAACAATATTATCCTGTCCTTGAGCAGATGCATTATTCCATTGAAAGCATACACTTTATATGTAAATGCCTGGAGTGATGATTATGTTATTTTAATCAAAATAGCCCTTTAATATTTTATAAGTTGTGGGTGGAAGGCAGAGAATAAACTGCGGCTGCAGCACTCAACCTCACGCCTTAATGCCGACAGTGACTGCAGACTCCTGCCTCCATTTGTCGCAGAGGTGTTGAGAATGCTATAGGCCAATTTTTGATGTGACTTTTTCTGGCTCCTGATAAGTGACTGTTACACTCTTCTAAATTAGCATGTTTATTGCTTGCTGTTGCCCTGCCATGCCTGTTTGCATATCAAGCTCTTAGTTCATACAGCCTCCTTATGTCTGGTTGGAAGTTGTGGGATTGTGAGGCAAACGTTAAGTGGAACTATCCCTGCTCTCAAGAGCGTCAATTGTTCTGCTGAAACACTGAGGTTCCCATTATGCACTATTGATCTTGTCACATATTATTGTCTGTGCTCTCTGGGTCTAATTAAAACACTTTTCGAACCGTACAAAAAGGGTTCTGACTTCATAATGAATAAATGTGTTTTAATTTACACTTGTATAAACTGAATTGTTTTGCCACTTGGGGGGCTGAAACACAACATTAGCATGTTAACACCTTAAAAATAAGTATTTATGTATTCATCCAGCAAAACAGAGAGCTACATTTGCATTCATATAGAGTCATATTTGAACAAGCCACCTAAAAAATGCATATCATAATGTATGTCCAATATCTACTTTCTTTTAGCCCTGTTTTTGGTCTTCACCAAATCAGTGTCTGGCCTGTCAGCAGCTAAATGCTTCACAAGGTTCACCAGCTAGTTGCTAACGTTGTCTGTCAGCAATGTGTTGCTAATCAACTAGCATTAGCAGGTTTATCACAGATTGTTTGCCTTAATACACCCTTTGGGCAGGTTTTAAAACAAAACCAAAACAGTGACAATGAGCGCAATTAATGGCAGAGATATAATATGTACTCAGAAGTGCAGTTTTAGATAACAAAGGCTGACCTGTATGACCTTAATTTCACCTCATGTCGTCAACGTGCCTGTTCTCCATGTTCTGTGCCCTTCTGCAATGCTTTTTTCCTTAGCATGAGTGTTAGAAATTCATACCGAGGGGGAGTAAAAGATGTAGCCTGATCCCTCAGGTATATGAAATTAGGTCATGTTACACAGAGAAAGGAGAGATTTCTGTGTACAATTTTTGTAAATTATGCAGGTTTTCAGGGTCTCTCTCCCTACAGAGTTGGGTGTACTATCTGAAAATCTTTTTCCCCTCATTTCCACATGCCTAAAACAAATCAGTCCTTGAGTTTATTTTTGGCATAGCTGTGATACAGTTAATTAGAACAGAGGAACAATGGTTTCTCACAGCTATACTGTATGAACCACAGTGGTCCAGGTTTCCGAGACACCGCTTCATCATACATGATCAGATGTCACACGGGTATATAAACGGCACTCTGAAACTGACAGGATTTTTTGTTGTTGCCTATTTTTAACTGAAAATGTTCACGCTATGACCCAGTGGCACAGAGGAAAAACACTTTCTCAACACTGTAGAAACCCAGGTTCATTATGTGGCTCTAACAAGCAAAGTTGGCAATGTTTGCCCCTAGGAGCTGGTAATGGTTGGTTGGGGCTGGGCAAAAAAAACACAACCAAATCATGGTTTGTTTGAACAACTGCATTTTTTACGCAAAGTTCAAAATGTTACAAAGCTTCAGATACAGTATAGGCAATAGAAATACCTATGTATAGTTATCTTACACAGCTATGTCTGAGTCACTAAAACAAAGCTTTCTCTGTCATGCGTCTGAGACAGAAAGTAATACAACTACTTTCCAAAAAAAAGGAAAGGTTTTGCATTTGTCCTAGATTTCACGGCATACCGTGTATAATATATGCAATGCAGATGAAATGATAGCATCTTGTGTGCTTACTGTACAAAGGGAATTATTTTTGTTTCATCTTTGTACAGTAAGCCTTTTATCATAGAGGGAACAAATGCCAGTTCCACACTGATTTTTTGAAAAGAAGTGAATTCCTCTCAAGATCTGGATTTGTTTCAAAACATCTTCAATGTTTTTTGGACAAAATTCTTCACATTTCATTAACACATAATGACAACTCTGTCTGTGGAATCAAATGTTTCATAAATAATTATACTCTGAGCTTTCATTTTATCAACGAAGCAGGAAATCCATCAGAAATGCTTATGAAACCATTTTGATAGGAGCAGCGGATTTCAAATGGTTTGGCCTTGACAAAAATGAGATGAAGGCTGTAATGAAGTTGAATTGGTTATTAGCAGAGAACCACAATATAAGCCCTTGAAGCAAGACATTATTTTCCAATTGTAAAGACAATATGAAGCAAAACTCATACAAATATAATTTGACTTACAATATTATCCAGGTTAGCTTTAAAAACTAGTATTGAATGCATTCAGGGAGGAATTCTTCAAGATGTCATACTGTACTTACTAACAAACAGTCAGACAAACAGCAACAAGACATAACCTCCATGTAGAGGTTGTGTTCATTTCTATTTCTCATAGCCTCTGCAGTAACAGAAGATAGTGGAGACATAAAGCCCACTCATCCTGTAGGCACTGTCTGGGACTTTCTGAAAATGGAAAGAAAGTCAAACGGTCAAGCAGCCAGACGGATCCAATTTCAAGTTTCATAATGAACTCCCTCAATAAGTTTGGTCATTTTGCTGGCTCACAATCACACAACAAAGAACTACCATATTGATGCTATTGTTTTATGTCTCATTTGCTGTACTCCAATACTGTCAGGAGGCTTTGACCCATAATGATAACAAAGGCTGATAGCCCACATCAGAGCTCTTCAGCGCTGAATGCAGTCTGCCCTCGAATGAACCCCGATGTAGATTTCCCTCAGTGTGGATCATGGAGCTGCAGGACCGTGCATTTCAAGCACCCCTAAATCACCCATAGAATACAAACTCAATGTGTAGTTGAGAGAACAGAGTGGGGAAAAGAGGGTGAAAAAAAAAGGAAATGCATCAACATATTGCTGAGCGTGCTGAAAAGAATCCCATCAACTGTGGAGCTGTCTGGAGTGGCTTATACTCACAAACACACACACAACAAACACAACACACACACAATAATGCACCACTCATTAAGGCAAGCTATTGTTCGTGCTTTCCCAGGCGAATGTGGTCATGTTTACTTGAAACAGTTGTATAACTAACGAATTGAGAGGGATGAATCCTCATGCTAATGCAACACAGTCACTGTCAAATAAAGGAAATCTAAAAAGGAGTGAAGTCTCCAGTGGTGTGTTGTACTGAATGGAATGTTGCAATCCTAATAAAAACTCTGCTAATAATGTCCATGAACAGATATGAGTATTTGCTCAAATATTCTGACACTTTTGGAAAGGATATGCAGTGTTTGGACACTTCTCACTGTGTTGGTTTGGATTCTGAAGTAAGCTTTTCCCTGTAAACCTCTATCCATTGTAGTCGAATGCAGCCTGTAATCTCTTCTTGGTTGAAATTCCTAGGAGCGGTTATGTGCCTCTCTCTCTCCCCCTCCATGCTGAGGTGAGCTTAGATGTGGTGACAGGGAACAATCCCTCAGTGAGGCTAAACAGATGCAGGGACAGCTCAAAAAAGCTTATGCACATTTAAGGTTTGCGAGAAATACTGTTACGGTGGGACAGAACATTTGTGATCTGAACGCTGAATGATATCAGCATAAGCACCTCAGTGATAATCCAAACATTCGTGCGGGTCTTTTTTTCAATATTCTGCTCTTGCGTAATCCCCATGGAACTCCTACCCTCCTTTTGATATGCAATGTCAGATCATGATGGCATGCAATGAGCATGGTATGATGCAAGCTGTGTAGTGCAGGCCAAGTGCAACAACAACAACAACAACAGCAACAAATGTTAAACCTGACAGTATTCAAGCTGCCTTTACACATGTTAAGACTGAGATTGATGGCACAACATTAGCTACGTATGAGATTGTATTTGTATGTTATATCATGGGTGTCTGACCCCCACCCACTTCAACCCTCACACCCATTCAGAGGACTTACTTACTGTAGATGTAATACTACTACTTCTACTACAACATTACTCAACCCCCTCAGGCAAAACGTGCGTTCCAGGCCAGCCAGCCCCGAAATTGCTCATGATCTTTCACGAGTGGATAAAGAAAAAGAAAAACATATTTCCACAGCTAGATGACTTACAGTATTTTCAGAACTTCAGAATGTGATGAAATTTTGTATTCAATGAATCGGCAGCAGTTGCATTTGTGTTCTGATGGTGGATAATCCTGTACCATAAGATCTGTAGTTTATAAAACACCCACCCGTCTAGGTAGCATGATGTCATTTGATGATCCAGAATCAAAGCTTAAAGAATGGTTATTTGATTTGATATCTGTTGGAGCTGGAAAGTTGTATTATTTTTACCTATAAAGCCTTGAAAATAAAAACAATACAGGACCTAATGGAATAAGGGCATTTAGTGTGGAAGCCTCGTGGGATGTAGAGATGATCTTTTACCAGTTAATTTATCACATAGTAGAATTCCTGGAGGTCCTATGAAGCCTCAGTAAATCATCTTTTCGATTCTGGTGATGGATGGGCATTGGAGCCCCTCCTGCCTCAACTATGGTGCTTTGGGAGCTGCATGTTACAAAATGGGATTTTGACCAATTCATGTGAGAAATGGCCCACTGCTCATAATCTTCCCTTTGTCCCGAGTGCATAACTAGATCACGTTTTCCAGCAAATCCATGTAAACAGACAAGAAGGTCAGAGTGTGACTCTGCATGTGGAATGCATCCAAATACCTGTTTTTCTTTGGTATGTTCAGGGTTATGTGCTTTAAATCTATTATATGTGCTCGTTAGTGTGACACAACTTCCTCATATTTAAGGTGAATGATCCTGTTTAATTATAAAACTTGATTAACTTCATAAAAATGTGTAATTTGCTAACTTCTCCAAGTCCAATTAAAAGTGTGAGATTCTCAGTCGTACCACAAGTGTCTCTCTGACTGTGTCAAACCTGGTTTATTTTTAGAACACAGTCATTTGTAAAATAAACGCTTTGATTTGTTTTGATCTTTACTGTGGTGTCTCGTCAACTGTGTTAGTTGTGTTTGTTTTGTGTCTGCCATTCCAAGTCTAGTCAGGTTTCTATGTAGAGTCAGGTTTTCATCACGTCTTGTCTGTCTATTTTATGTCTGTCATTTCTAGTCAAGTCCCCATGTTTCATGTCATGTCTCGTTTTCCCATTTCCTGTTTTATTTTGTACTTACCTCTTGTCTTTCTTTTCAGACCTTGTTACTTCCTCACTTTGGGTGTTTTCTCGCCATCGTCAGCGTCTGCCCCGCCCCTGATTGTTTCCACCTGTTCCCAATTCTCTCATGTTTAAATAGTCCTTGTCTCCCTTTGTCGTGTGCCAGTTCGTCTTGTTTCAGTGTGCTTCATATGTCCAGAGACCCAGCGGATACCAGAGAGGAGAGTTTTGTTTGTTTGATATCAAGAGTTTTGTTTTGTTTTTGTTAATACTTTGTTTTATTCTTCTCATTAAAATATGAGTCGTTGCATTTGAGTCCAGTATTTTTGTACCCAGTTCTAACATTTACTGTAAAACTAAATTAGCACCAATGCGCATACTGAAAACACATCAACAAAAATATGCCTCTGCTCTTTGAATCTTACATGGGTTCATTCAGACCACCTCTTAGCAATGTGTTTTTTACAATAAGTTGGAGTAATTGTGCAACTTTACAAACTGTTGCTTTATTGCCAAGCAGAAATGTGTTGTAGCAACCGATAAACAAACCTCAGAATACATTTGCTAATGTACATTTGCAGGGAATATAATGTGTAGCTTGCTGTTAATTCAAACGTGGCTACATCTGACATATGTTGGCATTTGACACCCACAACACCTTTATAAAACCATTGTTTAAATGACATTTTCAACACAATATCCATCAGGCTGTCCACGATCCAGCAGGATGCCCCCCAGCATATTCTTCAGAACTTAATAAAAATAATCCTCTACATTGTTCTGATGTTATTAGCTGGATTATGGAGTTTTAAAGTGAGGTCTCAGAGCAATACAAGTGTCACATTTGCTTCTACCTATTTCATAAAAGCAAAATATTCACCGTGCCAGTGCACCTTCAAAGTTATTTTGATAAAATAATAATAAATGCACTGTCATTATTCTAATGCTTTATAATAATAATAATGCATGTCATCACTTGACGTTTTAAGTTCAATGTCTCTTAATAAGTCAAAATGCTTGTCAACTAATGGAGCATATTTAAAGAAAGCACATTGGTTACAGCAGAGCCTGATTTAACATGCACACGGTGATGTTCAGTGACTCCTGGAAGCAGCCCAACATCACTGCAGGTGTTTTGCGGATAGCCGCTGAGCAGCTCCACTCTATTTCAGGATCAGATTGTCAATCACTATTCAAAACACAACTTTCTCCATTAAAAAAATGCTTTTCTACCAGTGAGTGTATTCAACAACAAGAAAGCTGTTTGAACACTCTGTATAGTCATTGAGTGTCTGAAGGTTATTAAAACTAATAAAGCAATTTCTCCAGCAGAAAGTAAATATAACAACAACAAAAAATGTGTGTTGATAATATAGATTTGAATAATTGAAGTCTGTTTATTGTTTAACGTTGTTAACTCCTAAATAAGCTTCTTTTCAGCTAATCCTAAACTCAGATCGTAGAAAACCCAACAAATTCAATGTGATCTTAATCAATGTTCTATCTTTAACCGTGAAAAACGTCTCCTTATCAATCATAGACTGTCCTCTTTTAGTTGATTTAGACATAATGTTCACATTCAATGTCATCTGCATTCATTAGACATGTCTTGTACTGTACGTGTTGGCAGTAAAAGGGCTAAAGTCTTCATATAAGGTTCAGAATCTTGAAAGAAAATCAATAAAAATCTCATTCTATCATATACTCCACTAAAACACTAACCATTTTTATGCTTTCCAGCAATACATCTTTTCACAGATAGTGACAACTCCACAAAATGGGGGGGGTGGGGTGGATGAAATTCCTATTAGCTCTAATTACTGCTCCTATTTTTCCTTGGGAATGACATGAAGATTAATGAAGCTCTCCACTATTTTAAGCAAGGTTATTTAAATGAGTGATTTTGCTCTCCAGATATCTTTGCATTAATCTTAACACAAGACAAGTGTTCTGCTATTATATTATTGAAGATCCCTCTTAATATTCTTTGCCATGCCATTCATATAACATGCATAAGAAAGTGAGTTGAACAGGGTAGTACATTGTCTGTTGGTTTTGGGTAAAATCCTAAATCCAAATTAACATACTGTAATACCATGGCCCCTGCTCTTGTGATAAGAAGACTTTTGGAACAACCTTTCTAAACTCCCGATGTAAAGCAGTGTTGTGTCTTGTGTTGTATTGTTGAACAAGAACACAGAGCAAACTGCAAACGCTACGAATCATTTTATTTTAAATCCACCATTTATAATTGCAAAAGACAAAGAGGTTTTTGTCACTCTGAACATTTGAATACACGCATTATGTTAAAGTTGTGTGTACTGAAGTCGGCAGAACACAATAAATAACCTAACAGTAAAGTAAGTGGTTCCTAAGTTAGAGTGCTGAATAAAAAAAAGCTTAAATGCCGTGTTAAACCAATACAGAAGGGAAGAAATGCATTAGTGTCCATTAGTGCATTAGCACAACTTTCCTTCTCTGTAAATCTCACTCCGTTGCTCTTTCTTTGCTGTCTTCCTTAGCCTTCTTCTCAATGCCCCCTTCAGTGCTTCTCTCCATCGATGCTTTCTTGATGGGAACATTCACAAAGAGAGCAATCTTTGTGTTGTGATGTGTGCCGTAATGGAGCGGAGTTGAGTGGAGCGGAGATGGCTGGGGAAAGTGCCAACTGTGCCCTCCTACGCGATAATATTGTCATGTTAGATTACCCATCAGCCTGTTGGCTCTGCCCTGGATCTCCTTGAACCTACAACCTCGCTGAAGAGCAGCCAACTGCTAATGGTGTTTTTCTACAGAGAGCTGTTGTCTGCATACAGTGCCGTGGGAGATCACGCTCATTCCTGCATATTATCACTTTCATTATTCAAATTAACCAGTAGTATCCATGCAGTATACAAACTGACTTTGTATTGTCCATCTTCATTTTAAACAATGTTGAAATGCCCTATTTTACATTTACAAGGCAAGGCAAGGCAAGGCAAGGCAAGGCAAGGCAAGGCAAGGCAAGTTTATTTATATAGCACCTTTCAACACAAGGCAATTCAAAGTGCTTTACAAAAAATGAAAGACATTTAGAAAATGGCATTTAAAATCAGTCATTAAAAAGAAAAGATAATAAAAGAAACATTAAAAGAAAAAATACATGGATAAAAGTTACAGTGCAGTTTAAAAAGTGAATAGTTCAATTAAAAGCAGAGGCAAGAGTAATAGGAGTAGCAACTTTAAAATGTCCCAGGGAGCCGATGTATTGGATCAGTGCATGGTTCAAGAGTACTTAGCATCATATACTGTATGTGGCACCATGTCGTTACAGAGCTAAAATACACCTGCCTCTCAAAACTGGGCAATAAACCAGCACTTTCTAAGTAATAATGGCCGCAACAAATCAACATGTAAAGTGTGAATGGGTACCACTGAGCAGACAGGTGGCATAATGTGTATGCAAACATTGTATTAGTTACAAGACGAAACTAGGAAACACAACTGTTTGCAATTTTTACCCAAGTTAAATATTACACGTCTGGTGTGTAAGTGTGAAGATCTAGCAGCCGCTATCACAACACTTAGTAATAAATGGCACTTTGTTTTATTAATATGAGGCAGATTGGATATCTCAGAGACAAACTCCTTCTCTTTAATCGCATTAAAGTTTGGTAGGAATTGCAAATGTATTAAATATACATAACAATGCTATAATAAGACGGGTGGCTGTTATCGTTGTATGCCGTAGATGTAGTGTGGCTGAAGGGCATTTATTGTACAATGTTATTATTTGTAATACTGACCCGAGCAGCTCTGACGGAGCTTTCATTCATATTTTGGGAGTTCAAATGATAGTCCCTGTTAAGAGCATTGCCATATCAGCAGATAATAGAAATGTTGGCATAGGGAGTAGCACATGCCAGCTCTATAAAAGTTTATGAGAAAGACTTCTCAATTTAACACCTTTTTTGCGACCACATTCTCAGTGTGTTATTAATAACCAGAGTGAGATGATGCGATCCAACCTGTCAGCGAGGAGCTATACCAGGATGGAGGTGAAACCATGTACTTTATCTGTCTGACAATGGTTTACTGGATAATCTTCATCCACAGGATCTGAACACGGAGTAAACGCGGCTTATTCATCTAATCAAGTAATAAATACCGGCGGTGAGTAACTTAAAGCGCTTTTTTATGAGCTATATCAGGCTGGAGCCAGAAGGGAAATGTTCTCTGTTTATATGATTAAAGATGATGTGAGCCAGGATAAATAGGACAATGGATATGTTACACTGCTGGCCTTCTCTTTCCCACGACTATCAAGGACATTTCACCGTGGAATTTGCTCCAGATATCCAGACTTACTACGATTCTGCGCTTGCTCTTACTTTCTAGAGGACAGATTCAGCTTAATATAGGTACTGAATAAAGTCTCCGTTAAAATGTATTTTATTCTCTTGTCAACACTGCAATCCACATGGGCTGCTATAGTGGCAATTCACTTTGCCCACAGCAATCTTTTGAGTGAAGCAAGAAGAACTGAGGGGGCTGATCTGGGAGAGAATGAGAACAGCTAAATATGGCTCAGGGAGAAATGAAGTTGATTAGTAAGGCGAGCATAAAGGTTGCTGCATGTTAAATGTGCATCCATGGCTAGGGCTCATTTACATTCAGATTTGCAATTTGTGAATAAATGAATCACATTAGTAAAGATAAGAGGGACTGTCTGTGGAGGAATCAGAAATAATCAATAGCTGATTAATGCAATACTTTTTAAGAGGCTTTTAACAGTGAAGAGCTCATTATGTCTCTTAAGTTTTACATTAGTTTATTCCAACTAAAACATATTCATGCATTTAATTAGCTAATAGTTAGAAGTCATATACTTTCTCCCTACATTTCAATACAATTTCAAACTGCAGACTTTTGAAAAACCACACTCAAACATCAATTCAACATAAAAATACGTCGTGAGGGAAACATATTTTCCAAATTCTATGTACAGTTGATGACTTATAACATCGATATCATGACACGTGGTCTGATCTTATCTTAAAACTTCTGATTGATGGCACATATATCATCTGGCGCACACGTTCACTCCCTCCTGGTAACAGTTGCAGCCTGCCGCAGGAATGTGAAGTGTCTTCTGAGAGGTTAAGCCTACAGTACAAATCAAGGCATGTTTTTTTCCCAGGTCTGAATAGTAAACCTCAAGCTAAATGGCTTTTTGTCGCACAAGGATACCTGTGGATGAACACAGCATAAGATTTTTGTGCTGGTGAAATTAAATTACATAGTGTGAGATTTTCCTAAACACTAACAGCTGGAGATGGCATCACAGAAACAATGTCCCAGAGGAACAGATGGATTGTGGCTCCAGAAGAACAAAGCCCATTTAGGACAAACTGATTATGGGGTTTACTGTAATCTGCACATAATGCATTTTACTCCCTCCTTTATTTTCCGCATAATCCTCTACAATCCCATTTAATTTCATTGGCCTACAGATGATGCTGTCTTTAGCAATGTCATTGTCTGGCTCTAATGCAGAAGCATACATTACATATATGTGTTAGGGTTAGTGAAACAGGCAGGACCCAAATGCAGATTGAACAGAGAAAAATACCTTTATTTCAAGGGTGACAACAAACAGAACACTACCCTGAGAACACAGTCTCAGACAAACGAGGAACCAACAAAGACAGACAGCAAAAACAGAACTTAAATACACACAAGACTAATCAACNATTTAATTTCATTGGCCTACAGATGATGCTGTCTTTAGCAATGTCATTGTCTGGCTCTAATGCAGAAGCATACATTACATATACAGGACTGTCTCAGAAAATTAGAATATTGTGATAAAGTTCTTTATTTTCTGTAATGCAATTAAAAAAACAAAAATGTCATACATTCTGGATTCATTACAAATCAACTGAAATATTGCAAGCCTTTTATTATTTTAATATTGCTGATTATGGCATACAGCTTAAGAAAACTCAAAAATCCTATCTCAAAAAATTAGAATAGTTCCTCAGACCAAGTAAAAAAAAAAGATTTATAACAGCAAAACACAATCAAACATTTGAAAATGTCCATTAATGCACTCAGTACTTGGTTGGGAATCCTTTTGCACGGATTACTGCATCAATGCGGCGTGGCATGGAGGCAATCAGCCTGTGGCATTGCTGAGGTGTTATGGATGCCCAGGATGCTTCAATAGCGGCCTTTAGCTCATTAGCATTGTTGGGTCTGGTGTCTTTCAGGTTCTTCTTCACAATACCCCACATATTCTCTATGGGGTTCAGGTCAGGGGAATTTGCAGGCCAATCGAGGACAGTAATGCCATGGTCAGTACACCAGTTACTGGTGGTTTTGGCACTGTGGGCAGGTGCCAGATCATGCTGGAAAATGAATTCCTCATCTCCATAGAGCTTTTCAGCGACGGAAGCATGTAGTGCTCTAAAATCTCTTGTACACGCTGCATTTACTCTGGGCTTGATGAAACACAGTGGACCAACACCGCAGCTGACATGGCTCCCCAAACCATCGCTGACTGTGGGAACTTCAAACTGGATTTCAAGCAACTTGGCTTGCTCCCCAAACCATCGCTGACTGTGGGAACTTCAAACTGGATTTCAAGCAACTTGGATTTTGCTCCTCTCCAGCCTTTCTCCAGACTCTGGCGCCTTGACTTCCAAATGAAATACAAAACTTGCTTTCGTCTGAAAAGAGGACTTTGGACCACTGTGCAACTGTCCAGTGCTTCTTTTCCTTAGCCCAAGTCAGACGCCTCTTCCGTTGTCTTGAGTTCAGAAGTGGCTTGACCATGGGAATACGGCTATTGTANTTTATTGTTCTATTTTATCTGTTGTATTGTGTTGCACTGTTGGAGAAGCCTGTGACCTAAGATTTTCATTGTCATAACAATACCGTAGCTATGCACACATTACAATAAAAGCCTTGAAACGTGAAACTCTCTAGTACTGTACAGTTCAACACGGTTATTAAGTTACTAATTTGCTCTCACAGGTACGCACTTCTGTCAAACATTGTGCTCTAAAGGACTTAGAGCCACAATGGGGGGTTCTACTCAGCGTGGCAGCGGATGTCAGAAACATGGCACAGGTCCATAACTTTCAGAGTATTTGACATGTACAGGAAACCCTGACTCTGCTCTTTGCCGCTGGTCCTGCTTAATATTTCAAATGCAGCAATCTCTCGTAGTTGGGCAGAGGGCAGGGCTGCCAGCAGAGAGCAGGACCCTGAGCTGAGACTTGAGCAATGACTCGCCGCCCCTGAGCTGCCTGCTGCCGTCGCCCATGCAGCTCGGAGCAGATCCATCACGGCTGTAGCTCCAGCACTTTCACAAATTCTGTTGGAAAGAGAATAAATTGTTTCCTCGACGCATTTTTCTCCACATCCTTTATTTTGGCATTTTTTAAAAGATTATTGAGTACAGCCGAACACCTGTGTATATGAGAGCGCTGAGAAAAGTTATGAAGAATAAATCTGTAACAGTATAGTGTTAATTCTGAGGGACATTTAAATAAATATTTGTGAAACCTTCCTCAGCCACAGGATCATTACTGTGCAATGTGTTATAATTGGCCCTGCCATTGGGTAAAATGTTGTTTCACGCTTTAAGTCCTGTTTAATATGACTGTTTTATGTTGTTACTCACCTTTTCTCTTGTTTCTTTTGGTTTAGCCTGCCACTTTGAATTGTCTGCCCCCACCTAATTAGTTTCACCTGTCCCTTGTTAGCCCTGCAGTCACCTGACATCCTGCACACCTGTTCCCTCATCCCAATTAATCACTTACTTTTTATAACAGCTTTGTTCCTTTGTTCTTGTGTTGCATTCATGTATGGAGTTTTGGGTTCCTGTTATCTGCCAGCTGGACCTGCCTGCCTCTAAAATGTATTTTTTTTTAATTTAAATTACCTTCATTGTATCTGCTCATCTCAGAGAGTGCATTTAGGTCCTTCCTGCCTGTCCTGCTCTTCAAACCGAGACAGAATGAGACATAAAAATGGCATCAGGTACAGATTGTCTGTCCCTCAAACAAAACCCCTGAAGGATTTTCTGCTCTAACAGACTTAATGATTGAGATGAGCCATTCAGTTATCTACTGTGTAGCAGGTGGATGTGTTCAAACCACAATATGAACATAAACTAAGGCACATTTCTCTTTACTTTATCAATATTTAGTGTACAGTACATAACAATTATTGTTTGTTTAGTTGCTCCGCTTGCAAAGCGGTACATTGTCTCCTCGGGAAAAATGGTTATGGGTTAGTTTGGATCGGGGCTTTTTCTTCTTTCTGGCTGTAAATGTCTGCAAGCTCTGTGATAAACTATAGCAGCATGTCCAGGGTTATTCAGAACAGCAATACGCAGACATGTGTTATTTAATAAGAGGATAGATGGTTGAATGAATACATAGTATCAGATGATGTTAAAAAAAAAGTGTTATGTGTAGGATAGCCCAAACAGCGATAAGAACCTGCTTCTCTTTGCTTCAGCAATTATTTTCTCTAAAATGTCTAAGGCAGCTTTATATCACCCTCGAGAATATATATCCTCATCCTAGCCAGTAAGCCCTTTTTAAAGTTTTCGGAAATATAAAAGTATAAAAACGAAATTGCTCAGTAAAAATTTGATCAAATGTACAATGCAGTTCAAGTTGGGTAAATAAATAATTCAAACATTTCCATTCATTTTAATTTGCTCTCCATTGATTCAAACTGGAAATCTGTTCATTCAGCATATCATTTTTTAAAGTTCGGTATATCAGTGTGAGCTTCACAATTTCATTTTTACTGCAGGGATAAATCTCTTTTCATAGTGTTCATAGTGTAGGTTATGTTCACTCACATTCAACTTGATAGGCATGGGGTGTCATGGATAACTATTCGCACAGCCCTGAATTATTTAGTGGTTGTCTTGAGTTTGATCCAAGGATTAAAAGTTGTTGCATTTTCTTTATAGATTGCAGATGCACCATGCTATGCCCTGATGGGAAAACAAATTGCAACTTGTTCATCTGTGCCCTGAAGTGCATTATGCCTGGCTGCTACTCTGGTATAAATAGATAAAGTCCAGATAAGATGACTCCCAAGAATCCCGATGTGATGTTTGCCAATATGACAAGCGGCGAAGATACTATTGATTTGACAAGAGTGCTCACAAAGTTTAAGACAGAAAGATACACTAACGGAGAACTTTGTTTCCCATCAATCATAAAGAAATGCCTCCATTTGTCTCCCTGTCAGCATAATGTCCTTGCTGATGTCATTGTTGAGACCCTATTATGGTTATCAGGATACTACACCCTGTGTCAAAACGATGATGAAAATTCATGCCATGTCTGCTTCTACTGAAATTGATTCTAAATAATTCTCAAGGGTAAAAAATCAAGAGATATTTCCTTTGTTTTTCTCACTAGCCTACATTAAGATATAACTATAATAAAGGGACTTTCCCACCTCTGTGAGCAGCTTTTACGATACAGTATATGTGATACTTTTAGCCAATGGATTAAAATAAATATTTTTTTTTCTCAAGATGTAAGAATTGAAAATGAACAGAAAACAGCCAAATTCAGGTTACATAGTTTTGTTTTCAGAGAGAGTGTTTTTAGGTTGAACATTTGTAGGGGATAACAGCTTGAAACAGCTGTGTATGTGAATCTTCTCACTTTTATTGTACAAGCTATCAATCAAATTCAAATGGACTGTGCATTTAATATGTGTTTTACAGCCTGTGTTACCCCCCTCTATCTAAACAAAGGCCAAGTGTTTCATATTGTTCCCAGCAGTGATGTGCGCTGTAATGTATTGTACCATAATAACATTGACCCTTGATGCCAGTTTTCACAGCTGAAGCCGACTCCCCGTTGTTCCAAATCATTCTGCTTGTGATTTATCGAAAAAACCTGCTCGCTATGTTGTAAGTTAGATATCATAGCCCACACATTAGTGCTGTCCAAACTAGCAGCTTTAAAGGTCAAAGGTCAGAAGAGTCTTGATTTCCCTGGGGGGGTTGAGCTCATCCTTTCACACTTAATTTACCTGGACCAAGACCAGTGGAGATCAGTTATAGTTGTCTTTCTGAGATTTAAAATGTAATATATATGTTTCAAAACCTTATTTTTAAAGCATCATTTAAATGTGATGATGATGAGCAACACATTCAAATCAAAATATTAATAAAATGATCTGAAGTGCAGCCTCTAATTTTGAGGCAAACTAATCTTGGTATTCAGTGAAAAGCAGTAAATATGCATTTTTGAAATATGTTGTAAAAAAACGACACTTGTTTTCCTATTCTTCTATCCTTAGTATTCATGACAGGGTGAGAGACGACTCTGCTAACTAGCAAGGGCAGACTCTAAACTTAAAGTGTTTTACAACAAGAGCCTTCAAACTACACTATGTCTCAAACATTCACCAGAGGAAGGACAAACTAAACAGCTACACCCTTGGGAAAAATAAACAAGGGTGTAATAAATTATGCACTATTCATGAATTATAAATAAAGAAAAAAAAGGAATCGAAGGTTAAGCCATAGCAAATAGTTTGAGGAAAAAGTAGATGGAATATTCTGTCTCAGGTAAAGGTCAGCATTTCTGTGGCTAACCTAAATTAACCTTTTATGGTATCTTAAACTATCCTGAGCCTCGGTCAATAGCCACATTGTGCTGGTATTCAAACACACATACGCAGGGAAAATAGAATAAAAAAGATGACAAATGAAAACAAATCGCCATCATTCCTCGAGCTGAATTCCATTAGAAAATTGTAAAGTTAACACTTAATTGAGGAGATAAATCAAATGATTGTGCTTCTAAGTGAAACACAATAACAGTGTAAATGAAATTAGGCACAATGGTAATGAAAACACAAGCCTTTTCTCTTCAATTATTAGTCTAACCTTATTTAAATATTGAGGCTCCTCAAATCAAGGGTTTCATTTCCTTTTTTTTTTATTTCCATAGGGCAACTTGGGTATGATTTTGGTTTCAGCTATACTTGAGGGATAGGAACTGCACTGCACCTAACCCAGGAAATGTAAAGGAATAGAAATGAGGGAGTAAGTTGTGTAAAAACTTCAGAACAATTAGAGTCCCTCTTTGAGGAGTTTTCTGGCATGGGCTCAAACGGCTCTCTGCTCGATCTTTCCGCTCTGATTTGTCAGCCCGTCCTGATTCAACACATCGGTGCAGAAAGAATTAACTCTTCTGAAAATGCTTAGAATGATAATTACAGGTTGTCACTATTCACCCCGTTCATTGAAGTGACTGGTGTAATTGGTTGCGGGGAATCCAACCGTGTAACACCTCTTCAGCCTGTGCAGACAGTATAACACACTGAAGTTTACTGTCAGGAGATCGAAGAGCTGAGCGGCCTCGCTCTAACATCTGCAGATTAAACCCCTCACATTTACAAGAGACAAATACGTTCAGGCCGAAACAGTTAAAGTGTAATAGTGCTACCCTGCGTGAAACTACAGTACCATCAGATTGCTTTGCTAAGACTGCTGAATTACACTGATAAATAAAAAGATCTTAATCCCAATCCTATTATCTGATTTAAAGAAGACGGTCAATAACCATTCCTAGAAAAGAAAAAATAAGATATGGGAGAGAGATAACACTAAACAAAGGATCCTGGGTTATATTGAACCCATTGCATGCCCCATGGTTGGGCTTTGAGTTGTATTGCTTTAGAGCCTAATTGCATAGGATTTATGCAAACAAGGCTGAACAGTGGAACAGAACAAGTGCCTCACAGGCGCAGCTTTCTGCTGCTGTCTTGAATACCCAAAAAGCTCCACCATTTATGTTTTGGTCATGGATGCTTTATCAAAAGTAACAAAGAAAGATACTTCACAAAGGTTGCATGGATTGTGGACCAATGCAGAGCCTCTTGAGGCTATGTGTAGGATTGGAGATGTGAATGTGAATCAGCCTTAAAGGTGACCTATCATGCAAAATGCACTTTTGTACGTCTTGTATACATGAATATGTGTCCCCGGTGTTCCAGGGAACTCACCAAGTGTCAGAAAACACAACCCTCTCTCTTTTCCTCCATACCCAAATCTCTAAAAAAGGGGCTGCAACGGATCTGATACAGACTGATCCAGATTTGAACACTTCTATGACGTCACAGAAGTGGCGCTACGGCTATTGGGCCAACTCCACCAATCAGGAGGAGACAGCCACGGACATTGCCGTTGGAAAGCGCTGGAGACGCTGTAGTACATATACCAGGCCTGAAGATGGTGCTGTTCTCACAGAATCAGCCCATGAAAAGACGGTGTTAAATTGAGCGAAATGAGGAATGGCTAAAATGCATGATCTGTTTGGTATTTTGAAAAATAAAAAGCATAAATATGCCTTATATAGGTATGGTCCTACACTATATTATTCAAATATAGCATGATAGGTCCACTTTAAATCAAGAAAAGGCAAGGAGCTGCGTCAGGTGGGGGCATTTGGTTCGGGTACCTGGTGGATGATAAGATGCTAAGAAGGATGGTTAATTAAATCTATGAGTTTTAAGGCTTATCAGGGTCACATTGTTTTAGGATTCTGCAGAGGGAGCATGGCTTTAATGCTTTGACCCTCTGACAAGCAATTTACCAGAAATGTATAATGAATATCTTTGCTTGACAAGTCATCCTTTTGTTGTCTTTTGCATCCATTACCAGCGTCTTGCCCAAACTTTGGTGTCATTTAAATGAATGCAGGTAAAAGATTTGGGTTTAGCTATTCAAAAAATGTGCTTCATAAGGCCAATATCTGGGAAAATGTCACGTTTTCTTTTTTAAGTAAGATCTATTGGGTATTTCTTCTGATTCATTTCACCGAAGCACATTCTTTTGAAGCAAATTCAACTTGCTATTGGTTTTTTCTGTGAGTGTGTGTTTGTGTATGTGTGTGAACATACACTTGTGTCAGTGCATGTCAACAGAGTGAAAAGTTTTTCCATTACGGGTTTAAGGTGAGCAGAGATTGAACAGAAGTTGCAATACCAGCACGCTGCATTAACTGAGACATTGCCATTATAACCACACCAATGGAACTATATAATTTATCTGTCAGCGCTCCAAAAACCCAGCAGAGTGAGAGGCCGTTGCTACGGTTTATATATACCTTGACAACTCCATAACAACAACTGTCAACAGGGATGATGGTGCAAGCACTATTGCGGGAAAAAATCCAAACATTTGAAAGCACTGTCGCTCAATGTCAAGTTGTCCTCGTGTCCACTGTGTCTCCGTGTCAAAATGATTTGGTCAAGTAGCTGCTCTGTTTTATATTGCTTCATGAAAGGGTGCTGTGCGTGTGCCCCTTGAGTGATGGCTGCTCTGTCTTCTCCTGCTCTCCTTGTCCTTCAGAGCAGTGGACCTCTTAGGCAGTCTCTCTCAGAGGCAGTGAGAGATTATACGGGGACTGATTACCCAGCAGGCACATTCAGATGGCGCCCTGTGGCCTTTAGTGATGGAGCAGCCAATCTCGTCCTCTGGTGATCCCTATGTTCGCTCCGAGCTGCAACAGTTGTTGTTTCTAGGCTTGAAAACACCACTCTGAGAACGGATGGATTTTGGAGTCTGTATAGGATGTTTGATGTCAATAGTCTTCGATGTGAATTGCCCCCCATCTAGACAGTATGTCATTGGCTGAGGGAGTGTGCCATTTAGAGTGTTCTACTGGATGACTGTGAGGAAAAACAGTCAATAATCTATTAAGTATAGCTTGCGTGCTTGATTCTGTTTTTTTTTCTCATGCAGGCTCTATGTAAATCATTCACAAACATCCAGTTGTTTTTTTAATATTGGTAAATTATTTCTAATAGCATATGAGTTGTAAATATGCTGTATAAATACTACAGAGTCTTATTGATTCCAGGCAGACACATTTATCATTGGTATTCATGCCTAAGATATTGATGAAGTTTTCCCTCCACTGCAGAAGTGATTTGCATTTAAAATCTCATTTTTATGAAGGTCAGGATAATTTATTTTTAGAAAGATAGACACGTATTTGTGTAATGGAATATGAATCACTTCACACCTGAGAAATGAATAGATGCAGTGGTGACATTTCCAAGATCTGCCTTTGTGGTAATAGCATAATTTAGAATTGATAAATAGCCTACACTTTTAATGGAGTCAAAATAAGCTCGCAAACAACTTGAGCATCATTAACTATTTTCACAGTTTAATTGTCACATATGGTTTCTAAATGATTCATGATTTAGTGCCACTCGTTTATTTTGCTCAGGCAGCTACCACTATGGAAGTTGATTGTGTCTTATGGTGCATTAAGATGTATTACTATGCCTGTGTAATGTTCAGAAATAATTGCAATGGGTAGTCAAGTACCACCTGACACATACAATATGCCACCTTGAATATCCTCTCTGCTAAAAGCAACAGTTAACATTTGATATAATGAGATTACAGACGTTAACTCACTGCATTTGACAAGTTTATAAAAAACAATCTGTTATCGTAGCCTGACTTTCCTTTCGAGGAAAATGAAACACTGCCATCCTAAAGTTGTGAATTGATATATTCCCCCTACGAATGAGTCAGTCCCAGCTCCACGATAACAGAGGATTACTCCCAGCACATGAATAATATGAAGCACTTAAGTGTCATGATGCTGATGAACTCTCCCGCACTTTCACCCTTCTGTCCACCCCTTTGTTTGAAACACAGCAAGCTGACGAGCAGCAGGGACTCTGTGGGACTGGTGATGAAAATAAAGACAGAAGAAGGACATTTGAACAATCTCCATGGATCCTAATGCTGACAGCCCAGGTCTGATAGCATCTTCCGTTTTCATCATGAACCGAAGTCTTATTTTACTGCCCTCCCCAATGCACCAATATACAAACCATTCATCAAGAAAAGGAACAGAGCTGTGGAGCGGATATTAGACATACGGAGCAGAGGAAATAAAACAATAACACTGTCACTTTTACAGGGCAGTGGGCTGGACCTCATCAAAAGACGATGAAGTGATGAAGAGAACAAGTCATCATTGTGGAGCATTGAGAGTAAATCAAAAAGCTGCCACAGTGAATGATCTTGTCTGACTGAGCGTGTGATGAAATTCATTTATACAGTTTAATCTGTCGACGTTCTGCACTTCTGTGTGGTAAAAGTTTGTTCATAAAGTGAGATGAATTGCTCTTGACTTGACTTCTTTTTTTAAATACACTGAAATGCTAATATGTAGCAATCCAAATGAACAAAGCAACATTGATATGCGGGACATGCAGTAATATAATTATCATGTTTTTATAGAAACATATTGTCACGATCTGTCTGTGTTGTGTTTTCTCTTGTTTCGATCTGTCCTTGGTTTCCTGTCTGTGTGTGTTCCCTCCTACCTGTTTACTTGATTGTGTTCACCTGGTGCCCCTATGTTTTCTCCTCCCTCCTCACCTGTCTCTTGTTTAGTTGATTAGTCTTGTGTGTATTTAAGTTCTGTTTTTGCTGTCTGTCATTGTTGGTTCGTTGTTTGTCTGTGACTGTGTTCGCCGGGGAGTGTTCTGGTTTTTGACGTTTAGCCTTCAAATAAAGGATTTTTCAGTGTTATCTGCGTTTGTGTCCTGCTTGCTTCACTCACCGTAACAGAACGAACCAACCAAGATGGACCCAGCAGAAGATCCATTTGAGGTGGAACTCCATAAATGTACCTATTCTTTGGCTTTCTGCTATGGTAGGTGGAGGGGAGCGTCCAGTTTTGAGCAGAAAGAGGCTGCTCAGGCAGAGGTGCACCAGATAGCAAAAGAGAAACCATGTCTTGTGAAATTCTTACCTGGCTGGATGATGGATATCCTCCCGACATGTGTTTCCCGGCCTGCTAGCCCCAGGCATGCTAGCCCCCTGCCTCCCAATTCCCAACCTGACACCATACGTCTCGGCGTGTTCCGTCTGGAGTCAACCTCTGCTTCTTCCCCAGTTCCTGCTCCTGTCCAGGAGCCGTTCTCTGGAACTCGTCTGGCTTTTGGAGGTCCACGGAGCCTCCAAAAGGCTCCTAAGAGAAGGAGTCGCAAGGCCAGACTAGCAGCCCGGGCCCCAAGAGTCATAGTTCCGGCCCCAGTTCTGGCCCCAGCAGCCACGGATCCGGCCCCAGTTCTGGCCCCAGCAGCCATGGTGCCGGCCCCAGCTCTGGCCTCAGCAGCCATGGTTCCGGCCCCAGTTCTGGCCCCAGCAGCCATAGTTCCAGCCTCAGTCCTGGCCCCAGCAGCCATGGTTTCCGGCCCTGGTTCCGGCCCCAGCAGCCATAGTCCCTCCTCTAGTGCCTCCTCTAGTACCTTCTTTAGTCCCTTCTCTAGTCCCTTCTCTAGTCCTTCCTCTAGTCCCTTCCCAAGTCCCTTCTCTAGTCCCTTCTCTAGTTCCCTCTCTAGTTCCCTCTCCAGTCCCTCCTCTAGTCCCTTCCATAGTCCCTACTGTAGTCCCTTCCCTAGTCCCTTCTCTAGCCCCTTCTCAAGACCCCTCTCTAGTCCCTCCTCTAGTCCCTTCCCAAGTCCCTTCTTTAGTCCCTTCTCTAGTCCCTTCTCAAGTCCCCTCTCTAGTCCTTCCTCTAGTCCCTTCCCAAGTCCCTTCCCAAGTCCCTTCTTTAGTCCCTTCCCTATTCCCTTCTCCAGTCCCTACTCTAGTCCCTTCTCAAGAACCCTCTCTAGTCCCTTCTCGAGTCCCCTCTCAAGTCCCTACCCAATGTCCTGGTCCGTTGGAGGTCCAGCCGACTGCTTTTCTACCGGGGGTCCTGCCAACCCTGTGTCCTGTGCCGTTGGAGGCCCCGCCGACGATTCTTCTGCCGGGGGACCTGCCAACCCTGTGTCCTGTCCCGTTGGGGGTCCCGCCGACTGCTCTTCTGCCGGGGGTCCTGCCAACCCTGTGTCCTGTCCCGTTGGGGGTTCCGCCGACTACTCTTCTGCCGGGGGTCCTGCCAATTCTATGTCCTGTGCCGTTGGAGGTCCCGCCAACTACTCTTCTACCAGGGGTCCTGCCAACCCGTGCCCTGTCCCGTTGGGGGTTCCGCCAACTGCTCTTCTGCCGGGGATCCTGCCAACCCTATGTCCTGTGCCGTTGGAGGTCCCGCCGACTACTCTTCTGCCGGGGGTCCTGCCAACCCTATGTCCTGTGCCGTTTGAGGTCCCGCCGACTACTCTTCTGCCGGGGGTCCTGCCAACCCTATGTCCTGTGCCGTTGGAGGTCCCGCCGACTACTCTTCTGCCGGGGGTCCTGCCAACCCTATGTCCCGTGCCGTTGAAGGTTCCGCTGGGGGTCCTGCCAACTCCATGTCATGTCCCGTTGGGGGTCCCGCCGACTGCTCTTCTGCCGGGGGTCCTGCCAACCCTATGTCCTGTGCCGTTTTACTTTTGTAAAAACCTGGAAAGGAAGGATTCATTTCATTTCATTTCAAACCTTTATTTAACGAGATTGGTCCCATTGAGATCATAGATCTCTTTTTCAAGGGAGATCTGCAGCNGTTTCTATCATATTCGGATTACATTTTATTCAAATGTATTCCATTTTATTTTCACAGGCTCCTCCAACAGTGCAACACAATACAACAGATAAAATAGAACAATAAAATGGAATACATTTGAATAAAATGTAATCCGAATATGATAGAAACTGTGCAGAGTAGTCTATACAGTAGTTGGAATATTGATATATGTGAGTTGCAAACAGATGAATGTTATGTATGTTCTTTCAAAAGTTCAGGTGTTTAACATTCTTATGGCCTGTGGGATGAAACTGTCTCTGAGTCTGGTGGAGAGTGGCATTATTCAAGATTTTATGTCTTTGTTTTCAACTTTATAAAATCAGTTGGTACTTGCATGTATGTTTGTGTACGCATGTGTGACTGTGTGAGCATGCTGAACCTGACAGATCTATCTGGTCTTGAGCTACGATGCCTTTCTCTGCCCACACACTCCCAGCTGCATTAAAATTCTTAGGCTCCCGGTGCTCCAATCTACTGATAAAGCAAAGCTCATAATCCATAAAGGAGCTCGCAGGACCAATATATCTGTTTACCATTCAGGGACCCGCCTTTGGCAAGTCAAACTTGTTTTAACTTCCATTACACATATCGCTGTATATTTATGTAAGGAGATGGGTTGAATGTGTCTTGAAGATCTTAATGTATATGTGTAATACTACCCACGGCGCATGATGTAATCTGCATATTGGGGAACAGCCAATTAAGACAAGATATTTTTACATTGAGCCAACAAATTGCTGGATTTTTTTCCCTCAGCAAAACTAAATTGTAAGGAAATGAAAGGGTACAAAATATTTTTCACTAAAAAAGCAAGGCTAATCCATTGAACAATATCGCAGGACCAAGGTAACAGATATCAGCCTTTTGGAAATATAACTTCCATTACATATAAAGCTGTACACTTATTTTAAAAGATAAATATAATGTGTCCAGATTGTTATGATGGCTAGATTGCCAATTTGATAGCCCATTTAAAACATAAAGGTCATTTAAATGCACATGTTAATAGCATCCACTGCACATGATATGATAATGCATACAGTACTACAGAACAGTCAATTAAGGAGTTATTCACATTTTGCGTCAGAATTGCCTGCTTTTTCTCCATTAGCACAACTATTTTGTAAAGAATAGAAAGTCGAAAAATGGTGAAGTGGGAACGTTTGTGAAGTTTTGCAGTGGATGTTGAAATACAATGCTGAATTACAGAAGCACCTCAGGGGACATAGAGCTTCAACAACAGCTTGACATGAGGGTTGTTGTTCTGTTCCAAATACACAAAGGGAAGAGGAGCTGTCTGCAGTACAGTATCTGCAAAGAAACTTCAGTTTGTCTGCACTTTGGTTCTGAACTCAATGTGCCGTCAGATTAAGCACTTCATCATTATCCTTCAAGATCCATTTTCAATTTAAATGAGTGTTTACAGTTCAAAAGGGAATCTGAATTATGAAGAACCATAACAGAAGTTAAAATGCCAGTGCTGAAAGTCGTTTCTAACAAAGTTTCATTTAATTTGATATTATATTCAAACCAAATTAATTTAAAAAACTGCAACTTTTTATTCATAGAGAAGAAAATAACACAACAAGTACGGTGTTAAGGGAACAAAGGATTGTAAAGTGTGGAGGAGGTATAAAATGGGGCTGACAATTACTTTGCGTTGTTACTGCAGAGCCTTGTGCACTTAAAAAGGTAATTTTCCATCTACTGAAGGCTTTGTTGATTTTCCCATTGTAAAGATTGTCTCCGACTTATTTTTCTCTAAGATTTTAAAACTGAATCCAGCTATACAACTGACAATATGATTAATGTGAGTGAGTGATTTTAGAAATACTAAAAACGGTTTATTTGTGGCTTTACCCACTGTGATGTTATAGCACTACCTGCAGTAGGCTACAGTAAGGCTGCACATTATAGGACTGAGATATTGCGGGGACAAAGAGGTTTTTTGACTTTGATGAAAGATGATATGAACAGAAAAAGGCATTTGAATGCCTTTAGTATACATGTTATGGAAATAATGCATTTGAGCAATGTACTTTATGCAGCAGAAAGGCTCAACTGAGTATACTTGAATATCTGTTTATTTTTCACAATTTAGGCATTAGTGAAAAAAAAGTTATATTAATTGTGATTTAAGCAAAAGGTAGGAAAACAAGGAGCAGCACAAATGCAGAAATACATTGAATAAAACAAGAGGGAAATGAAATCTAATATTGAGCCAATAAAGCTAATTTGCTCGAGTGGCTTCTAATATCCAGCAAATGCAAATTAACTCAGAAGTATTTGGTTAGCTTCCTGAACATATCAGCGGTGAGCGGTTGTCACAGCTGTTCTTGCGCTGAAGAGCCCTGCTGGTCTGTTGTTCGAGCTTTGGGTAGAATTTACCGGCCAATTTCTCCAGGCCCAATACCCAGTGTACAGCGCGAACAAGCATTTCAGCTCGACCTGGCCAACAGCAAATCTCAACACGCGGATCGACTCGCCCATCAGTGAGCTGCTCCGCTGCCGGGGCAAATTATAGCTCCCGGAGGCTATGAGATGGAAAAATAGCTTGACAAATTGTTTCCGGGTAACCTCGAGGGAGTGAGAGATGAGACAGACTACGAAGAGATCTCTGGCAAAATGGACCTGCAGAAAAGACAGGAAGATGTTTCTATTTTTGGCGCTCCTTTGTCTTGTTGTTTGTACACTTCAAAATCGTTTTCAGTTGCTGTGCGACAGCCAATATGTGTTATGGCGGAAGACATGAAACACATTAAATTAGCCTTTGAAGGGTCGCTGTTTGGAGAATTTACCTTGAGGATATTTGGAGTTTGCACACTAATTGTTCTGTTATACGCCTTGAAATATTCATCCTATTATGTGATGAAGAGGTAGTATGGATAATTCCCAGTCAGAGTTGTGGATGCGAACACAGTGAAAAAGTACTAATGCCAGGAACTTAAAATCTGCATGTTCCTCCTGAGTTCATTTAAATTCTACTCCCCTGCAACATCTGTGCACAGTCTGTTCTCTACAAGCATAACCTTTACAAAAAACAGGTAAGGCTTTTCACTTGGCACTCTTTCAAAACGTTTTATTATACGACAGGAAATATAATTTCTTCTATTTTATGATTATTTCTAACTTTAATATTCATACCATTTTATTATTTTCAAAATGTGTTAAATTATTAAAAAGGTTAAACAAGGGAAGTGTTCTATTTAATCATAGTATAATATAGTGTGAATTCCTAATGAATATATCAACTATCACGTATGAATTGCCAAGAATCGATATTGCTTAAAACCTCTTAAGCCCCAAGCCTGTTTTTCAGGTTTCAGGCTCGAAAATGACATTCCCAGAACAAATGACCATATCTTCCCTTCTAAAAGGGTTAAATTAATAATCGTTTTTCTCAAAGTAATGATAAAGCTGTGAGTTGGATGTAGAAAAGTCAGAATCAATATAGATGTTTTTTATTTTAAAGAAAGTTCAGATTGAACATGGTAAAAAACTGTAAATTATAGTGTCCGTCCAAAGAATATTTTGTACTTATAGTGAAGACTAACCTTGGATGATGGGTTAGTTGACTAAAAGCTTTAGTAATCCAAAGTACAACATATAATAAGTACCTTGTATCAAGATTGATGCAAAACAAGTGATATTTGACCTTTTTAGAAAGGTTTAGCATAAGAAAACTTCACCTCTGAGGTGATTTGGGTGGAAATGGGGGTTTTAACGTTTCTCTGGAACCCATTGATACGATGGCCTCGTAAGAACTCAGATGCTCAATTCCGTTGCTTGGTAATCTTCTTTATTGTTAAGAAAACCAAAGCTATCAATAATGACTCCTAGGCTCTACTAGGATTCTCCATACAATCACTAGGTTCAACTAGGTAATG
>NW_011353457.1:156501-157271 GCF_000735185.1 Notothenia coriiceps | reverse complement strand
TAATGATAAACCTGTCAGTTGGATGTAGAAAAGTCAGATTCAATATAGATGTTTTTTATTTTAAAGAAAATTCAGATTGAATATGGTAAAAAACTGTAAATTATAGTGTCCGTCCAAAGAATATTTTGTACTTATATTGAAGACTAACCTTGGATGATGGGTTAGTAGACTAAAAGCTTTAGGAATCCAAAATACAACATATAATAAGTACCCTGTATCAACATTGATGCAAAACAAGTGATATTTGACCTTTTTAGACAGATTTAGCAACAAAAACCTCTTCTGGGGCCATTTGGGTGGATTTTCCTTATCTCTGGCCCCCCTTCTTCGATTTAGACATGTGACATCTCTTTCTGACCGTTAGAGCCTATAGAATCAAAGGGAAATCGTCCCGCACACACTCATGTTAAAAAAAAAAGGTGGCATCTTTCGCACATTCAATCTCGCTACAGAGCGTAGGAAAGACCTGCTCTGATATTTGAAAACGGAATTGCAGTTTTATTGCTTATAGATTATCAGAACATTTCAAAGGGGACACAGTCACATTGGATATTAACCTATGGATTAACTACAGCATCGTTGTTATCGTTTTAATGCCATTGAAGACCAGTTTAGACCAGACAAAACCAAGGTAAGCCATGTTAGCATTTTAGGCTACCTAGTGCCACATATTTTGATGTACGTTTTTGTTGATAACGTCACGAGTTTGTATCTTTCAGTGTTGAAGTGGGCACCGTTAGATTCTGTGTCTTTACGATCATAAACAATGT
>NW_011353457.1:148369-156457 GCF_000735185.1 Notothenia coriiceps | reverse complement strand
GCGAGAGTGATTTTCGGTGCAGTAATAGGTTAGCATTTTTCGCTCGGGGCTAATTCAGAGGGTCAGTGTTAGCAATGTGTGTTTTTTTTGTTTGTTTTTTTAAATGAAAAAGATCAGTTAAATGTGTTTTTTTCCCGTTATATGGATATAAAATATTCATAGTTTATTAAATATTAAGGTTCCTTAGACGTTGTTTCCTGCAAATGACGCGATTTCGGCCCCGGAACCGGGTCCGTGGGGCTTAAGAGGTTTTTAACAAAGGTTGCTACAGTTATAGATAAAGGAATGAAGAGCAGATAGTCTCAAATACATACACATAGAAATCTTCAAGTTTAAAACATGAATCATTTTCAAATGTTTGCTTTGCTTACAATATATGTCTGTATATTTCTGGTGCTCCTACTATTCTGTTCTTGTTTTAATCAACTCATTTGTTACTGCAGTGCAAACTTTCACATCCCAATAAATAGGCAAAATTAAAGTGGCCATTAAAACAGAGAAGCGAGAGAAAAACTTCAAAGGCAACTTGAGCTTTTGTAGTTCCACAAAAACAACAACAAGTGTTTACATGCTGGTAACAGTAACTGCACAACCCATACTTTTAAAAACAATGAAAATGAAAAAAACAAAGTTAAAGAAAGTAATGAAAATAAAGTAAATTAGCATGTTAACTTTTATTGTTTCTACCACGACAATAAACCCTGGCAACTATATTCTCCTCTTCTTCAACCACTTTTGTTTTTCTGACAACCTTCCTGTTTAGTCTTGTTTCTTTAGGCTGGCGGTTAGACAACAAGACTGAGATGTAAACATATATTGAACAGTAAGAAGAAGCATAAAGTGCTGCATGACCCAGTGTCAGATGTTGTGCTGATCCTGTAGGACGCAGTGCCAAAACTGTCCCATCAATACCTGTATGAAACCAGAGTAACTGCAACTCCTTATCATCACTTTCACATCTGTATTGCTGTTCATTTGACCCGCATGAACTTACATGATTCAACCGAAGCGAATAGGTTATGCGTGTAAGCACCTTTCTCAACCGGCTTGTTAGGGAAGCACCAGCGGGCTCACATAAATGAATTATCCGTTTTTCAGTTTTCATATATGTGGCTATGGGGAGTCACAATGAGATACGGTTGGCCTGTTTGTTTGATCTGACCTGACAATTTATTACATCTTTGTTTTTCCTTTTCTTCTGCCTCATTTCTCTGTTGCTGTGTTTTCTCTGTGAAGACTTGTGGGTCCTGCCTGTAATAAAAGGCTATACAAAAAACATGCTTTGGAGGGTCACTTGATTCAAAAGGATGATTTGTATGAAACACATCCACAATGGTTCATTAGATTAATACAATCTTGAGTCAACGTTAAAGAAGACATCCATCTCACAGCTCCTCCATTACTTTCCTCTCTCAGTCATAGGGTCTGCTTTATCTTGAAAACAATTCCCTCTGCATTATATTTCAAACATCGTGCCTCACCACCCTTCAACTACCTGTCATGGATTAATGCCTCCACAGGTGATGGTTTTTACTCAAAGACAACAGATCCATGAAATTCCAGACGCTCCCATGACTCCCCACACAAGCCTTCTTCGCCTATCAGCTCACCCGAGATGGCTTGAAAAGGGCCTGCCTTGCTCTAGGGACCCCCACACCAGCTGGAGTTACATGGAGACAGCGGGGAAGCTTCACCGCTCACTCCCTTTGTTTGTGAAAAGACAGACTGGCTGTCTCCCCCCTGAGGTGTTCTCACAGCGCGAGCTATAGCACCTATGGAGAATGTATACAGTGGTTTATAAACTCTGCCTGAACTGACTGATGAGTGACTTCAAGGTGTTGGTTACCTGCACTCTGATGTGTGCGCCTGTGATTATTTATTCTTATTTTAAGGAGTCCCGTATGTGGGTGGCAGTGAAAATCCAAAATGTTAATTGCACAATGATGGCATGATAAAACCCATCCTCTCTTTCTCTCTGGAATTTGGCAGCGACAGCAGTGAGTGAGACAATGAACTCACAGCGAGCAGGAGGCACAGGTTTAATCCTCGATAAGATCTTAATGACATTGTTCAATCTGCAGAGATACTGCGTCTCCCATGACCCCAATAAACACAAGTGCTAATCACCCAACTAATGATCTTTGTCCCACCGAAAATACAACTCTTGGCTTTTGTTGTTTCTCACAAAAACAAAAAGTAAGCATAATGAAGCAGTGCCACATGTGCCGTTATGGTCTTTCTGGGGCTTTGTTGAGATGAGGAATTATATCAAAGAGCAATTTACAGCAGCCGTTTAAATTCCAGGGATGGCCTATTAGCTTAACTAACATCAAGAGAATGTTTACTGTCTTCTTCTGGCACATGTCCACCCCACTATATCTACAAAATAGAGGACAGTTTGCCACACTGGAGAAATGTTCTCACTATTTCACATCAGCGGAGCAACATCTACTATTTTTATTCTTTTTCAATCACTCAAATCACCCATGACATTTTCCTTGTTAAATTATCATTAAACCTCTGAAAGGACTTAATGGTGATAAAACTCTGGCACTTAAAGTAATCACTAGATACATGGCATGCTGTTTCATTCAGGAACAACCTTTAAGCAAATAAGTCATGTATTGTGGAATGCTAAAGTATTGAA
Organism: Notothenia coriiceps; assembly: GCF_000735185.1. Lineage (NCBI taxonomy): Eukaryota > Metazoa > Chordata > Actinopteri > Perciformes > Nototheniidae > Notothenia > Notothenia coriiceps. The sequence continues at coordinate 153,810 of NW_011353457.1, read as the reverse complement.
TTATATAACCTAAAAATTGTCAATAAAACTTCAAATACCCTTTGTTGTATATGTTTTTGATGGTTGAAAAAAGCAAACGGCAGCTAAAGCATGATCCTTATTGCTAAGTGCCTGTTTTGAAAAAAAAACCTGATGGAAATCTATTACACAAAATTGGAAGTCGATGCCGCTTCATTCTGCAATCATACTTGTAATTTTCAAGGACTAATTTAGCCTGATTGCTGTTAAACATTCTGAGGAGGGAGCGGGGAGAGGCGGAGGGGGGCTGATGGAGCAGATCCCTGGGGCAGGTGAAGTAGGAGATTGATTAGTTGCTGAACTCCAAGGATGTGTGAGCTAAGTAATTAAAATGTCACAATGCCTCACAGAATTTTTTTTATAGTGTTGACTGTTTGTATATTTCATTACCCCGTTTGTTGTACAGCAATGTCTCTAATTTAAATGACACAAAGGAACAGAAAATAATTGTTCAAATATACAAACTGGATATTTTTTTTGGAATGCTGTCTAATAAATGCAAAAAAGTTTCATTGAATGAACTTTGCCTTTCCCCACTATTTTCTTCTTTGTGTGGGAGAATAATAAGGAGTTATCTTTGTGTGGCTTCCCGATGTAAACGCCGCTATCTTTTCTGTCCACGGGCTATTTGAATTTTCATAGGTTACACATACAAATAAATCATTTCTTATCAAATGTTTTACACAATGAGAGCCTGCTCAGTTTAAAGGGTTCTCTCACAAAAGTTCCACATCTCTGCTGAATGCAAAAGAAACAGATTAGAGACGCAGACTTTGTCTCCTTGCAAAGCAGAGGATGCCGTACGACCAGTACAGCGTCGGCTGTTTGAATGCCTTTCACAAACTTAAAAAGAGTCACAAAATATAGACTGGATTTTTTTAGTATAGGAAGAATTTGTGCTCAGCACCTCTCCAGGCTGAGTTGCCCATTCCACGTTTCATAAATCTAGCAGCAAATGTAAATTATATCCACATATGGCTAGCTGCCTCGGAGGTCCCTCTGTGCTGCTGTTCAAACCCATTAGCCTATAAATAAAGCTAACACTCATCAGGCCATCACTCATAGCAAGAGCTGTCATTTTCCTCTTACCATGTTAAATCTTTAAGGAAATCAGAGTACATTGAGTGTGTTTGAATATTTTCTGGTTGGATTGGAGGTATTATCAATGGCCCCAAAAGGTTCTGGGCACTACCTTTCTGCACTTAAAGGTAATACATCTTCATCCTGTAGAGCTTCACCGCAACAGAGTTCAAAGTTGATGGCTTGATGGGTCTATCTCATTAGGGGATGTGCATTTACTTATTTACTTTTACTTTAAGGCCAAACTCCTTGTCCTTGAGGGAATGTTATTGAATTACCACCTGCATCAATCACCTGGTGTTAAGTCCCTCATTCTCCTGCTCCCCTCCTCGGATATCTCCCTTGAACTGACCTTCCTCTTGGCATCGTGGGTGAAATGCTGCGAGAGCTTAAATCAAGCCCATCCTGAGGACGCTATTGCAGTACCCCCAGGGGTAGAGCCTGTTAGAGATGTAATTAATCAGCTTGCAGATCCTCCATGCATGCAACAGATTCACATTACCTTCACATGAGACTGAAGCAGACTCCAAACAGCTCAGAGTGAATGAGCAAGGAAATCAAAAGAAAGACCAAGCTGGAAGTATATTTTTTAAAACCTTCTACAATCAAAGACAACTTTAAAGCCAGGGTCCCTTCAAAGGAACTTATTCAACATTTGCAGAGAAGTAAGCCTTGATAAAGTTTTAGCGAAAAGGGCTAAATAAGGAACTAACACAATAGTACAAGGAAGCGGCGAGATCACAATCAAAAGCAATTCAGTCACTGTCACAGGATGATTTATGACAGAATGAACACGGCATAGAAAGAGAGACAAGACGGAGACAGAAGTATATTGTGTGTTTGAGTTGAGACTAGCTAGAAAGAAAGAATGAAATGCAGATACAAAAAGAGAGAGGAGGATTTTGCTGTAAAACATCTGATTTAATACTTTTGATATTGCAGCACTGACAGACTCCACAGCTGCCTCACCTGCTTCCATTTTGTCATGTCATTGTAATTTCATTTCCCGCAGTCTCAAAAGACCCAGGGACATTTTAACTTTCTTTAATATGACAGATGTCCAATAATTTTGCATTTAATCTCCGCCCTGCGGGGGGGAAGTGAGCGAAGCAGCAAACTGACGCCTCTGTAATCAGGGAGATGGCGGATTTCTGGTTATTCTGAAATTGGTTACTTACTCTTCCAAATTCACTGTCCTCATTAGTATGTCAAAACCGAGTTGGGCTCTGTCTTTCCTTTTTTTGAGTCAGGTCTTTTCTGAGAAGTGAATAAGTAACATTTGCACCCAGAACAGCAATATTTGACAGCGAGACGAGAGTCATATACAGTGTGCTCATCGGTTGTTAATTATAGGAGCTGAATGTTGCAAGCTTTGCATTGTCGTAAAAGATTTAGCCTTTGGTTGTTTCAATTACACCTGTATTGTACTTTCTTTTTTAACGTGTGTGTGTGTGTTTGCGTGCGAGTAAAACAGATTAAGACAGGCTCTATGATTTTCTGATTTGGCCTGGTATCTTCTTCAATTAACTTCACATCCACTTTGTGTCTTTCTCCCTCAGCTGTAAATTAGTATTCTCCCTTGGATTGCAATACAGGGGTGAAATTAAAATCATGTAGCTTCAATTAAAATCATGTTGCTTTGGGAACCACCTTTGAACATTAATATCTTATTTCAGTAATTGCGGCACCTCGAGACTCAGTAACAGCTTCTGTTACACCTCTGTAAAAGACATAGACCATGAACAAAAGGTGAGTCTTATTATATTGAAGACGACTCTAACGTGACAGGTGGATAACTTACTTTTCTAATAAAACATCAAAATTGCACTAAAAATGTTTTGTTTTGCTTCCTCATGGCTTTAATGTCATGCACGGGTAACAGGTGAGGACTCGCAGATCTTTAGACGGGAGAGATTTCATGATGACTGACAATCAACACCTTTAGCTTTCAAATAACCTTAGGATCACTTTTTTAGTCTGTATAGCAAAGCATTTGGGTTAGCAGAAAAAGATTTGACAGAAAACTTCTTCCGTTTATCTTCTTTTGAGCAACTTTTTTTGTATTATTAGCATATATTTTTCATTTTCCAGATGTTATATATTGTTTGTTCTTCCAGGAGCGCTTGAAGCCTCAGGTGAATTAGATTTGTTATTTGTAGTTGATTGATGTTTGCCATCATCATCCTGTGCAATATATGATAACTGTGTACTGGGCACATTGTTAACATGACTCAGTACTAATGGGAGAACACAATAGGCAGAAGCCCAAGACAGGGGCATGATTTATTGGGTACAAGTAGACTGCACTGTAAACCAGAGGAGAGGGAACTTTTTAATGGATTCTCTGTGAAAGACAAACAACTGGAAGTGTTCCTGTTCATCTTATTGAATGGATTTGGAGCCTCTGGCAGCCACCAGGTGAGCTGTCAGAACTTTAACAAGCTTAGTGGTTTATAACGCTTTACTCGGATCTTCGGCTTTCATTTTCTCGTTTTTTTTGCAGCTCTTTTTTGGCCATGCTAATATCTTATTGTGAGATTTATTCACTCACTTAGTTAACTGGCTGCTCACATAGCCTCTGTCAATCTCACTGCGCTGTGCACAGCAGACAGAGCCGCAGCAGTCAGTTAAAGCAGCCTCAGCACATCTGAGGAAAATCAATACTACTTTATTTGTGGTAGATGTGAAATATGAGATTAATGAAAAATGTACTATTTCTGAGAAGGTTACATTTTCTTCTAATGTAAGATTGACCACTGACTGATTCTCATTTATTCCGACTGGGCAAAGAGAAAAAACTAAAAGTGTGCCTCAGTTGTTCCCAACTGACTCATTCCTTTTTTAACCAAATGCTGTGGTTTATCTGTTTTATAAACGCATTGAGTAATTTTTCTTGACAAAAGCATCCATAAAAATTCATTTTCAGGTTTCTCACCGCTGTTTTGGCATTCTAACTCCACGATGCCATGTCACTCAGTAAAAAGAATATGAGGAAAATACACACATCTATCACCACAAGACGTTTCATCACCTATCCCCAGGGTAAAAGAAAGATCAACAGCACTGTGAAAATGAAAGTGTTTTCTCTCTGTTAAAAATGACTTGATTCTGCAGCACAAGCAACACACAGATCCCTTTCAGGTGTAATGAAGCGTTGCTACAACAGCACAGGGTATTGACAAATCATGTCAAAGCACTGATGTTTTGAAAGAGGTAAGATATTTTATTAATAGCAGATTAGAAGTCAATGTGGATGTCAGTCCTAAACAAATAGTGGATGAGCAAATACATTTAAAACTCCAAGCGTTTCAGCATGAGTTGTAAATGACAGGTGAGATGAAGCCAGTGGAGTCAATATCTCTGGTGTCCCCATCAGAATCACTCAGTCAGTCATCGTGAAAATGTAGCAGAATAATGAAACTCTGAGGTCTTATTATAAAAGGCCAAACATTTACACACATATCAGTACAATGATAAGTCTCTTGAAATGTGTTTCCTCCATGTTATACCTTATTTTTTCATTGGATGTACAGTACGTGATTTTGGCATGTCCCACACACTGCTCTGCTAACTACAGTGTGTGTAATAAGTGATTAAATGATACTACATTTAAAAAATAATTATATGGTTTTATTGTCCACAACGAGTTATTTGATAAAACAAGTCATTTTGATCATGTATATTCTATTTTGATAATAATATTGAAAATGTTGCATGTGTCCCTCCCTGACATTGCTGTCCACCCTGTCATTATGGGGTAACTAACCCTATAAAAAAACATCTGATGTTTTCAGTGACATTACTACCACCATTTTGTCTTTCCTCAATGTAGGCTGAGGGATTGGCTAGTTGCAGAGTAAGTATTTAAACTTATATTTCGTAATTCTAATCATATTATTAGGGCTGTCAGTCGATTAAAATATTTAATCGCGATTAATCGCATGATTGTCCATAGTTAATCGCGATTAATCGCAAATTAATCACACATCTTTTATCTGTTCTAAATGTAGCCGAGGGATATTTTTCAAGTTTTGAATAATCTTATCAACATATGAGTGGACAAATATGCTTTATGCAAATGTTTGTTTATTATCATTTGAACAATGACAAATACTCTCCTGAATATTAAACACAACAACCTCTGAACATTACAAATATTCACCTCAATTCAACCTGGAACCTCTCTCATACAATACAATAATACAGTGTGTGTGTGTGTGTGTGTGTGTGTGTGTGTGTGTGTGTGTGTGTGTGTGTGTGTGTGTGTGTGTGTGTGGAGACATAACTTTGTTGTCGCTCTGCGCGGTACAACGGCTGTGTGTGTGTGTGTGTGTGTGTGTGTG
>NW_011353457.1:136827-148324 GCF_000735185.1 Notothenia coriiceps | reverse complement strand
CCTCCTAGAGCACCATTGTGTTTTTTTGACCAAATATCGTTCGTCGCAGAGGTGTGGGAGGCTCTTATTTTCATCTAAAAGTAACAGACCCAGAATCAACACTCTTTTGAACATGGCTCACCCTTAATATACAAGTGTTCCAACAGGATAATAGGGGGCGATTTAAATTAAGATAAACTAACTGAGCTAACTAAGTTAAACTGAGCAAGCTAAGCCAAGCTGAGTTAAACTCGTAGGGGGGGGGGGGGGGGGGGGGGGGAGGGGGGGGGGGGCTGTTGCTGGTGCTAGCCTTTGTATTCTTCTTCCCTTTGTTGTTCACTTCTTATGACCATGTTCAGGATCTCCTTCTCCCTTTCATAATATCTCTCCACACACCCCTCATGCCTTTTCCCCGTTCAAATCAACTATATAAACTCCGTCTCTTTCCTTTCTTATCTTACTCCTCCTACGGTCACCTTTTTAAAATGATCATCACCTCGTCACACTAGCGCATACACAAACGCGCGCGGGGGTCACTGTCACACAGTGCAATGGTGAATTTGAAGCATCGTCTACCTAATTATGACTCAGAAAAGGAGGCTGATATCCGGCGGCCTGAGCTTCTGGTTCTCTATGCGCATAAAGTAATAACATCAGACTGTATACATCACTTCCATTTTCCCTCACTGAGCAACACATTGAACTGTTTACTCTGAGACATTTACTATAAATGTTGCTGCTTGAATTTGAGATTCATTCGGAAGAGGGCCTGAAAATTTCACTTTGTGGGGACATGGGTAAATAGAACAGTATATAATACGTATAAGAGGATAACAGCAAAACATACAAATATTTTTTATCCAAAATATGAAGATAATAATATAAAGTGCAGATAAATACATGCACCCTCCATGTAAAAAAAAAAAAAGAGCAAATGTATAAAAAAAAAGGGCGACGTCTTGTTGGTTTTACAGCACCAGACGGATAGCACTTTTTGGTTGTCCTCTTCATGTTAAATATTATTGCACCATTCCATACGATGTAGCAACTAAGCATGGTCTTCGTGTCCTAGGTGCCCCAGTTGAACCATGGATTAGACCCACATGCGTCAAATCAAGCCCCGGGGCCAATCAGGCACGAGGGGATTTATTTCGGCCTGCAGATCAATTTCTTGAATTACTATGAGATCTGGCCCTTGCCGTATGATTGACGCGCCATCTGCACTCATCTGAGGATTTCCTCACTGCCTGACCCTCAAACATTGATAACTTTGCCACCTCAGATGAGATGCAAGATCTGGCTGAACTACGCATGCACACAGCAGTAAATGAGTTCAATGGACTGTTTCTTTTTCTGCACTTGTTTTCTTGCGACGTCAGGGCATGTTTGGTTTTTTTCTTTGAGGAAATTGGTTCTTTCTGAAGCTTGCTTGTTGGCTTGTGGAAAATGTACGCATAAAAATGAAGGCTGCAGAGAGTCCATCGAAAAATTAATGCAACTGATTAGTTTAATGTTGTTTTTTATAGCGACATCATTTAAGACTTCGTTAGTCTCCAGGTTAATATGTGCATAAACTAATTTCAATAAGTTATTGCAATAAACATTGAACCAGTCCAGCCCTCGACTAGTACCGATTTTTTTATTTTGGCCCACTGTGTATTTGAGTTTGACACCCCTGGATTAGACCCAGATTTTACAAATATTATCCCGGTATTGGAAATTTGTGCCAGGTTTAATTCATTATTGGAGCAAATTTAGGCCCTCAAATATGTGTTAACTTAAAGGGGACCTATCATGCAAAATGCACTTTGTGATGTCTTTTATATATCAATATATGTCCCCGGTGCGTCGGGGAACTCACGCAGCGTCAGAAAATAAAACCCTCTCTCTTTTCCTCCGTACCCAAATCTTTTAAAAACAGGGGTACAACGAGCGGATACAGATTTGCTGCCGATCTGACGTCAAATCGGCGGCGGACCCACAGAGAGTTGCTATCAGAAATAATGCCTGACGTGTTTTGGACGTAATCTCATCTTTGTTTACATTAGCAAGCCTCGCTAACACTCAGAGCTAACCTGTACTGGAGAGCTACTGTGTTTAAAAAGCAGGAAATAAAAAAAGGAACTCACCTTGTGATAAACCCGCAAGAGAAAAAGCATTTGAGATACTGTTTCAGAAATAATCTTTCATGTGGTTTAGAACAGGATGGCGTTTTATCACAGCAGAATTTAACTTTATCTCCGGTAGAATTCCTCTTTTTTTTTTTTCAAGCTAAGGACCCAAAATCCGCGTTTCTCTAACAGGGCTGCAAAAGAGGGGTATGATGAGCAGTATGAGGCATGGCTACAATGGGTGATCTGTTTGGTATTTTAAGCACAAAACTTTACAGACATGTTTTGTATAGGTATGCCCCTACAATATATTTTTCCAATATAGCATGATAGGTCCACTTTCATTTTCATCAGATTCAGAAATTCTTTTTTTTTGTTCTCTTTTTTTTTTTATAATGGGACACAGGGTTCGGTCCGGATTGATTTGCAGTTCGGTCCGGACCTTAGTCCGGAGTTTGAGAAGCCCTGGTATAGATGGTATTTTAAACTTGATGCGCTCTGAAACTACGGGGCGGCCGAGGACAAAAAATACACATGCGTTAATCGCGTTAAAATAATTAGTGGCGTTAATTTTTTTTATTAACGCGTTAACTTCACAGCCTTAGTCTAAATATATTCTTACAACATCTTTATATTGCAGCGAATGAATGGTTAATCTTAGGCAGCTTAAACTCATTGATTTAGTTTATTGAAAGATGTTTTTGTGTGTGGTTGGATGTTGTCAAGCTTAACATGTCCACTCTGTTATAGTGAAATGTCATTTAATTAAAAAAAAGTTCAGAAATTCGAAATATATTTGTTAAACAGTACACAGTCACCTTGCTAACTGAATCATGTTGCTAACTGAAGGTCCACCATGTGCTCATGAAATGCTAATATTAGCCAAAATGACAGGGTGGACATTTGTGGCTAATGATACAAATAGTTTGCCATAATTTCATTATTATCCAAATATTCGTTCCATTTACGGAAATATATTGTTGAGAGAGGGACTAAATAGCTTTCTGAAAATGTACATTTTAAAATCACTATGTAATTACAATGTGTTTACTCTACTTTGAATTTGTCCATTTCAGGGTGGACACATTTTGCTGTTTGCATGTAAATCTCAGCTTTTTTTTTTGGAAATACTGTAGGGAAGTCTCAAATGCACCGTATGGTGATATTGACTGAGTGAGTGGTTGTTTCTGGCCTGCTGAGCTGAGCCAGTGTTAGACACAAAAAAGGTCCTGGTCCCAGCATTTATCCCCTGATGAGCCCGATGTGTAGCTGCCACTCGAGCCTCTTCTCTGTTTCTGCATCAATCAGATTGGAATAAACTGAAACACTTTCAGTGATCTGTTGAGTTGCGTGATTTGGACAAGGCAACTATTTTGAGTTGCAAAATAAAAAATGAAAAAGGCAAGCAAGTTTCAGTGACAGCTTATACAATAATAAATAAAACATGAACTGCTCTCAGTGTTTTTTGGTGATCTGGTTATTTTTCAAAGCACTGACAATTAGAGCGAAAGCATTGTTGACGCGACTGACAATAACTGGCAGTATTCAGCATGTATGCTGGAAAAGTGGCTATCCAGCAAACTCTTATCGAGTTCCAGTGATGTGTTGGCAAATTAGATGAACAAAGTGTATTTCCACTGTTAACAAAAAACAAACTAATACAATCTAATTTTGCTCATGTTACCCCATCAATAGCATCCCTGGTTTAACCACAAGTAGAATCTAATGATGTGGGAAACACTGAATGGCCTTCCCTCTCTTTATAGTCTGTCCATCAAATCTTTCAAGTACATGCTCAAAACACATTTTAGCTTTTAAAATACAGCTAATTATTTTCTGGATACACAATTTTCAGCCTTTTCAGTTCTATGTTTAGTGCCTTGATCAAGCAGTTATAAGGTTTAATTGAATTTCCATACAGAGTTGTTTTAGTGAAAATTGAATCCTGACAACATAATGTACATTGCACGTTTAAAAGGAAAACAGGAGTAATTATTATCAGTGACTCCATGCGTTTTTAACTTACAGGCATACTCTGAAATGCTTGGTTGCTCCTTGACGAGATGATCTGGCTCATCTCTCTGTGTACATTTTGCTTGTGGATGCAATGCAGTTTGCAAGGACCTAAGAGAATAAACAGCATTCACTGTTACACCATAAATGTGTCTATTTGTTTGCCCTTTCCTGTCAGAATGTTGAATTCCCTCGCTAATTTAAAGCAGGCTTCATATGAAAGATGCTTTCTGCTGATAGTTTACAAACCTCTCTGGCTGTTATTCTTCACTCCTCCCATGGGAAAGCAAACATATCTCAGGAACCTCATCCCACACACTGACCAATAACACTCATCATGTTGTCACTAAGCCAAGACTGTGATGGTCCACCGTGACAAAGACATATAGTGTCTCTACTTTCGTGTCTCTGTGTACAAGTAATGCCTTGACGAAAACCTACGTCAGCCTTGTGTTGAGATTTTCACAATATTGGTACTCTTTATTTCAGTATGTTTAGATAAGAAAATAGTAAATAAGTGTCTATGAACTGCTCTTCAGCTGCCGTTTTTACCAAATTGGCTAGAATTGAGTTTATATTGTGATCAGACTGTACATAAGGTATTGGTGTTGGGAAATTAAAAAACAAAGAAATACATTTTATATTTATTTACATTTATCGCCATAACTGTACTCTTTCTTATAGCCTGAGTCGAGTTTACTGAAGTTTCAGGGGGCTTGGCCATTACTTTCCTAAGTAATGGAAAAGCTGCTGGTGATTGACGGTAAAGACCCTGCTTGAAACAAAATGCTTAGAAAACCCACATATGGAGAGGGGTTGTACAGAAGCTCAACACTATGATCATTCAATTACAGTTGAGTTCAGTTCAATTTCACCAACGTTCTGTTGTGTCATCTCTGAAATACTCTCCGAGCATCTATGGTGGTTTTCTGTGTGAAAAGCACAAAATAAATTATTGCTTTATTCACAAATGGAGAGACTGCTCAACAACCTGAACTGCCAAAGGGAAGGTCTAAAGAAAAATGAAGTGTATCACTGCCAGGCTCATTCTAATTGTTGTAATTGCTTCTTTTCTATTACCGCTGAATAGTGGTTTTCTTTGCAAAGGGTAATGAAAAAACTTTTGACTCTTTACTTGTTTTAGGAGACCTTCTTAAGGTACTGGCACTTTGTTGCTTAAAGATATTACAAGCACATAAGGTGATGGAGCAATTGCTCTATTAAAATAGCCCTCGGGTGTGCAAGGTAACACACAATTGCAACAGGGTTCAGCAAATTAACACTTTATATATGCTTTGGCTACACTGCAGCATTGTTGTGATTGTGTTAGTATCAAATATCTCAGAGTTTGGGTCCGTGCTGCTTCTCTACTTACTTTACAATTGACAATTAAAATCCAGGACATATAGTAAAGATTGTATCCTGAGGCATACACTTTTTTTCCAATCACTGTTAAAAGCAGATTAAGGATTATAAACACACATTTAATGTTATTTATACTACTAAACAATGTTTCATGTATCCCACACTTCATTTGTCATTGTGTTGCCACCTTCATCAAGGGTACTGATGGTCTGATTGATCCGATTAGTTTACTAAATAAAATCAATTGTTTTACACAAAGTGTCAAACGAGTTCAGATTAGAAGCCAGTTTACACAAGAAGCACATGCTGTAAAATGGAAATGAGCCGGTATTTTCAGTGTGGTCAGAGGGTCTAAACATATCGATTCTTCTCAGGTACATTTATTTGCAGAAAACTGTTTCAACAAGAGAAACTTTTTCTGAGAGTTGGTCTGTTGAATACGTTTCAAAAGGTCTTATTGGACTTAAAGTCTGTAATACTTGAATTTGTCACAATGATGGCTGAGGTTATCTGCAACGTTGCAGTAAGAAGGTCATGGGTATGAAATGCTGGCTGAGGATTTTCTTTGTGAGGAGGTTGCATGTTCTCCAAATGTGCTTTTTCTTCTGCATGAAGGTTAGGCCTTGATGTAGTTTTTGTGATCATTTGCTTCAGCCAACCACGACCATGAACACAACAATTATCAACAAATAAGAAATGTCTTATTAGTTGAACTAGGCCTACATGAATTTCCAGGTTTAAAAGTAATTGGAATTCCTCCTTTTGAGTCAGTACAGATGTCTTAGCAGTCTCTCCAAACTGCTGCACCAACAGATCAGGGGACCAATACTGACACCTCTTGAGCCACATTGTCTGAATACAAGGGAAAACCTCGGGGGCTGAAAAGTCAAGTCAATGCGGAAGGGTCTTAAACTTGCATTCTGTCTCATGGCCAGCAGAGGGTCGATCTACTGGTTGCAAAAAGATGTCTGATCAAAGAGAAGATTATGAGAAGACTGCCTTACTTTTCACTTGATTCTTTAACCTCTGTAAACAATTTGGTTTAAAAGGTTCAAACCGTATGTACAGTAACTACTTTTGATTTGTACTTGCACACAGACTTTTATTTTTATATATATTGCTGGTTTAATACCTGAGTTTCCCTATATGTGATTCAGGTCTATCGTATCTTGTCTTGTCTATTTTCCTGATGAGTTTAAGTTCTTAATTTCAAGTTTCAAGTCTCCTGTCTTGCAATACAACATGCTGTCATTTTGAGAATGAAGTTAAATTCAGAGTGCAATTGAATATAAAGCAGCATATGCTTAAAGGTGGGGTAGGTAAGTTTAAGGAACCGGCTCGAGATACACTTTTTGTTATATTCCATGGAATGCTCTCAACATTCCGATAGCAAAGAATATCTTAAGTGCTTTGACAAAAAATCCATAAAAAAATTTCATCTGTGGAAGCCGTAGTAATGTAAAAAGCCCGACCAATCATTGTAGNAGAGACCTCTCTATTTTTGTTTTTTCAAATGATAGAATACGTACCACATCGTGGGGAAATGACCCCTTTTTTAATTCAAAAAATCAAGAGACTACAAATAGTTTTTCCTAACTCATGAAATCGGAAACGGCAATGTTTTTTCCGTTACTTTACGCCTCTCTGTAGAAAGGAAGTCAAACACAAACTAACACCAATTTTCTTTGGCATTGGCCATGGCAACTCCCTGCCACGCCACATGGTGAGAAGTAATGAGAACCGTCAACTATAGCGGAGATCTATTTGTTTGGTCATACTACTTCAACTTCCGAGTTAATTTTTGGTCTTCCCGGTAGTCCCACCAATATCGAGCTTAGACGTATGTGCTTTTCTGTGTAACAGTCAGTAATTAACTGTCATTTATTCGTTAGCACACATTGACATTGTGTACCCGATTACGAAAGGTGACAAACGATATATGTACACTGTTAGTTTATCTGACATCATTCTTCCCGTGATCCCAGCGTCCATATCATTAGATGTCGTCGTTTTAATCGTTGATGTATCGTCGTCATTCATTATTTAGATTTTGTATGTCCCTTGTTCAATTGTGTGTTACTGATGAAATCGACGAAAGTAAGAATCGCAGACGCATTGACCCCTCGTACCCTACTATGTATGAAATGAAACCATTCCAAAACTTCTAAAGTGAACGATCCCATTTTATAATAGTCATACAACAATCATAATATACAAACATGAGGTGGTTGTAAATCAATTGGGAGTATCAAGATCATCCCCGCCCCCACCCCAATATACTTTGTGTACTAAATACCCTCACTCGCTCAAGTCAGTCTCTCATAAATTTTGGTATCCACTCACCAACACCATGAATATCAAAGTCAATCCTCAACTCCATAGAACTAAAGGTTGCTGACGTACGTATGATCAAGTCGCAGTGTGCCGTCCTCTCTGTCCTAAGGCCAACCATATTCTCCGCATTGGTCTAGAGTTCTTTTGCCACACTATCTTCCACAAATCGGCTCCTTACCCTCCCTCAATAGGAACAAAACTAATCCCCTTAGCCTCCCACACGCGCGTCGTCTGGAAGACAAATCGTTTGAGAGCGACCTGAGATTGAGGACGTCAAGGAAGAACTCTAGGAGGTGACAAAACGCTCAACAGAGACGTCGAACTCCTCTGTACAGGTCACTTCAGACGAGTCCACTCGTCATTAGTACCTAGCTACCTGTAGGCAACGAGAGGACGAGGAGGGCCCTCTGACAAGTCACCCGGCGAGGAAAGGTGCAGGAAGGGGGAGGTGGTTTGTGGATCGGGCGAACCCAAACTCGTCACTTCATAGGTGAGTTTGTTCAACCACTGTCGTGGGAAAGTGTTCCGAGGACGATCGCGGTAGTTCCCAAAAACCGAGTTATCAACTAGCGCATCGCTCGTCACTGCTGACGTCTGGACTCCACTCTCTCTAACATTTCATAGCGCAGCATAAATTGGTCGGTGCAATAGAGGAACTACTCAGCGTCACATCGTAGACTATACCACCTCATACAGGGTTCTCGCGTCGTACAACTTGACGACTTTTTATTTGTACAAAATTTTATATACTTGGATGCACATAAGTCTAAATGAAATGTTGTACTACATCATTGTACGATGTTGCGGGAGGAACCTACAATGTTATTTGAACTCTGTTCTCCGTGAAAGGTACACTTCTGTAACGATCGGATCGATGGAGTTAGCCGGCAGAGTGACACGCGTCTCTCTGAAATTATAGACACGGTAGAAACAACGAATTTTGCGTGTCGAGGGTTTTTTCTCTCAACGAGAAGACCTTTACGACTTAACCCGCCTGTGAGCTGGTGGGTTCGTTTAACTCACCCTCCCGCAAATCCGGTCTTACTGGACGTTGTTGTCGTTTGTAATCTAATGTAACATAACAGTAACACCCATTTTCGTTGCGTAAATATCGGCAACACCGTCTTTCGCGTGTGTTACGCAGACCTAAACAATAACAGTACGGTCAGGATTTTATGAAAATTTTTTTTACTTTACGTCAACCGTAATTTGGTCAACCTTACGTTAGTATATCAACATCAAGTCATTCTAGTTTTTCCGTATTACACATACCCGTATCCTATTTGCTATCAACGTCAGAGCAAATTTGGGACTTCTGTCCTCTGGGGGGAGACCGTGGGAAAAGTTACAGGAGTAGTGGTGCAAACTACTATGGCACCACGAAGATGGTCTACTCGTGCTGACGGGAGCTGCCCCTCCCCCGCCGCCTATCGCCGCAGAGGACGAGACAAACCCGCGTCCTATATTTCCAACTTAAATCTCATGTCAAAATCACTGTTGAGCCTCTGAGTCTCGCGAGTGTCTTACAACAATTAAATATGACGTTGATGTCATAATTTTTTCCAACAAAAGAATTAACCATAATGGGTATAAATTTTGGTTATTATGGAAAATTTTACATACCAGGACAACCTGTGAATCAAGATTGTATGATCGTACCAATAGTTGCTTCGGATACGATTTCACTTGTTAATAGTGTAGCTGGATGGATCAACACGCTGCGCGTACCATCCGGTTCTAGAGGCCTGAATTCATATATAAGGGCTTTCCAGGACTTCATTTTCTAGTCGAGAAATCCCTGCGAATTACGGACGGGCACTGGTGAGCTCGAGGAAAGGTTACCAAGATTGGACGTCATTTGCCAAACCACTTTTATCCCCTCTTCTTGTTTAACATTCACACTTTCTAGAGTGTGTTGGAGTCAAATCCAATGTACGTTTTTGATTCTATGTAAGGAAACACAACCATCATCCTCATCCGCGCTCTCCGCGCCCCACACACCATCGCCCACTCATTGTGCGCCCACCTCTGCGCCGCTCAGCTCGACCACCTCTCTCAAGACCGTCCCCGCCCTCCTCCCCCGCCGCGAGCAGAAACGTTGCGTTCTACTTCAAAGAGCACCTGTAGAAAAGGCGACACCCGCCCCGACTCGACGACGATCAGAAGACCAGCACCGTACCCACGACCCGCAACATATCCTCTACCGCTCCCATCATGGAGGGCGCACAGACCAACGGCCCCCCGCAAGACTCCGCCGACAGGCCCTACTCTGCAGCAACATAAAGCCTTTTCAATCATAATATCAGTTACCTCTCTCTTTCTAATAGAATAGCTAGGGCCAACTTAAGCTTTGGTTGTTTAATGTGTATACTGAAAACAGTTAAATTTTCTATAAAACCGTTCAGTTTTTTTAACTTTACACAGCATTGTTGACACTGTCATTGTGAAGAAAAACTGCTTCTGGTCGTTATCAGCGTATGTAGAGGGCAGCGCGTAGTGTGTGGTTCTTGCCGGCAGATGCACCGTGTAAGTCGAAGAAAGATCAACGATAAAAGTATAGACATCATAAGTTGTCAAAATTGCTGTTTGACTCAAAAAATGTACCTATTCACTAACAATATTCTACTGTTTGCTAGTATTCCATTTAGCAAACCGTGTTAAGGTTTGTCACGTAGTGTTCATATTGCGAATTAGGAGGTTTCTTTGATCCGGCCACATCATACGGACTAGAGAGAGAGGGATTGTCGGGGACGACTATGGCTCATGTTAGCTCCGCAAATAAAAGAAAGAAGTCACAAGACTATTGTACCCTGTGGTTAATACAAACGATAAGGCAACCCATAAACATTCTGTTGCTGTTTCAATTCCCCTGGTATAGAAGAGGAAATGTTTGGCTTTGGTTTCGGTGTTAATGATGCTACTGTACGAATACATCGTTAGACCGTTGACAGATGGTCTTCGTGTGATTGTTCTGTAGCTTAAATAGTTTGAAAAACAAGAGAATAAATATGTTAAGGTGTGGCACTCCGGACGACTAGTCCTTAACGGGCTGTGCAATCCAGGATCACCTGTGTGTCTGGGAAATCTTTGAATGCCTCTGGGAGTGGGCTTGAACTTCTGCAGGTGTAAGCCAGATGCACTGACCCCAATAAAGTTGTAAGAAAACTCGTTCATTTTGCAATGATGCGGCTCACAGTGGACTGGTGTATGTTGAAGCGGTTTGCAAGGTCCCTCTCTTTCAAACCCACCGATAGGAAGCAGAGAAGAATTCGTCAATTGGCTGAAGCAGCTGTCTCTGGAAGATACAAACAAAAAAGGGTACTATATTAATGTCATGAGTGTAGCACACCATGGGAAAAACATTAAGTTGTTTTAGTTCTCTGATGTATTCAAAAAGGATTGAGTACTATAGCCTTTTAGCCTACACGAAAGCAATGAAATGTCGGAGAAACATTTTCCCTTCAGTTTGTGTTTAGATTGTGTGTTAAAAGAAACGTAGCACACACGGCATCTATTGCACGTCTGTCCGTCCTGGGAGAGGGATCCCTCCTCTGTTGCTCTCCCTGAGGTTTCTCCCTATTTTTCCCTTTAAACTGTGGGTTTTCTTGGTAAGTTTTTCCTTGTACGATGTGAGGGTCTAACGACAGAGGGTGTCGTGTTGTCATACTGATATTCTGTACACACTGTGAAGTCCA
>NW_011353457.1:128386-136782 GCF_000735185.1 Notothenia coriiceps | reverse complement strand
GCGGGGCTTCTGGGCTTTTTAATTAGCCTTCAATCATTAAATCGGGTTTGGTTACTAGACGCGATATCAACTTGCCCAAGGCCACGTAAGTGAAGAAGTGGTTACACAGCCCACGTCCATCAACGCGTTATTAGTTACGTTTCTTTTAACACACAATTAAACACAAACTGGACAGCGGAAAATGTCTCTCCGACATTTCATTGCTTTTGTGTATGGCTAAAAGGCTAAAGTACTCAATTTTCCTTTTGTTGAATACATCAGAGAACTAAAACAAACTTAATGTTTTTCCCATAAGTTGCTACACTCATGGAACATTATAGTAGTAACCTTTTTTTGTTTTTATCTTCCAGAGACAGCTGCTTCAGCCAATTGACGAGTTCTTCCTTTTTCTATGCTCCTGTTCGGTGGGTTTGAAAGAGAGGGACCTTTGCAAACCGCTCACGTACACCAGTCCACTGTGGCCGCATCATTGCACATGGACAGTTTCTTACAACTTTATTGGGTCACAAGGTGCATCTGGCTTACAACCTGCAGAAGTTTCAAGCCCACCTCCCAGAGGGCATTCAAAGATTTCCCAGACACACAGGTGATCCTGGATTGCACAGCGGCTGAGGTGTCAAACACCATCCTCACTCCTCCTCCTCCAAAGGTGAAATATATCTACATAGGAAAATCTCACTTTGCACCATGAAAGCCTGGGTGGCATATTTTTGCCCACCATTTGGCGCCAGGTGACATTTGTTTCCAGTCTGTATTTGGTGTTCTGTCAAGCGACCAAGGCAGATTTTTCAAACAATCTGGAACTAGGTGCGTTTGTTTGACTGGAAACATCAGCAGTGTGATGGTAGATAAGAGCTTCCTGATGCAGCTGATTGCGCAAATGCATAGGTGTTACTGGCCCAGCCTTTTCTTGTCAAAGCAGAAGCAAATGCCGCCTATGAAGTGAGGGAGACACAGGCCATTGCCAGACTGAGGGTTTCATGTAGAGCGGCTGTTCATTAGAGGATAAAAGAGAACAAACTTTTGATGGTGAATCCCACATAGGTATTGTTTGTATTTCTTATCGATAGTCATGAACTTTCTCTGTGTGGACAAAATAGACTCTCCGTTAGTAAACGTTTTACTCTGGTGTAAAAGTGATTTCTGTGTGGTAAAAGTGAGGGTAACATTGTAAGGTGGAGGCTTGTAGCTGAGGTGATAGTAAACTGTGCCAGGGGCAGATGGAGGCCGCTGTAGTGAGATGCTGGTTTCCTTATGTCCCCGTGGTGATGGCTCTGGGAAGCCCTTGAGCAACGGTAGACTCTAGCTTGGGTGCAGGCAATGCCAGATGGAGGGTTCTTCTCAGGCCCAGGCAAGCCTGTGAAATCTGAAAGAAATATAAGGAACAATAAATACCACTAAGTTCATTCAAATAAAGTCAAGTGGAATGTTCAAAGCACAAAATAAATGCACAACTAAAATAAAAAATAGGAGGCGGGAAGGAGCTCTCCTTACACAAGGTATTCCAGTATTCCCATCGAAATAAAGTCAACAGACAACAATATAACTAACATCATAGTAGTATGTGGGACGAATAAAGTTGATGTTATTTTAACCAACACATGTTACCTTCACTTTTACACACAGAAATCCTTTTACAACAGAGTAAACGTTTCCACTAACGGAGAGTTCTATTTTGTCACAAGAGAAAAGTTCAAGACTAATCGGATAAGAATACAAACAATACCTATGTGGGATTTCACCATCAAAAAAAAGTTTGTTCTCTTTTATCCCTCCTAATGACACGCCCTCTACATGAACCCTCAGTCTGGCAATGGCCTGTGTCTCCCTCACCTCATAGGCCTGGGCATTTGCTCTCTTTGACAGAAAGGTGGGCAGTACACTTTTCATTTGCAGCAATCGCTGATCAGGAAGCCCTTATCTACCATCACTGCCATGTTTTCAGTCAACAACGCAGCTATTCCAGACTGTTTGAAAATCTCCTTGTCGCTGACAGAACCACCATACAGACTGGAAACAAATGTCACTGTACCATGTGGGGCTATGCCAACCAGGGCTTTCATGGTGCAGTGAGATTTGTATGTAGAATACATTTCACTTTGGAGGAGGAGTGAGGATGGTGTTTGACACCTCAGCTCTGTGCAATCCAGGATCACCTGTGTGTCTGGGAAATCTTTGAATGCCTCTTGGAGATGGGCTTGAACTTCTGCAGGTGTAAGCCAGATGCACTGTGACCCCAATAAAGTTGTAAGAAAACTCGTCCATGTTGCAATGATGCGGCTCACAGTGGACTGGTGTACGTTGAAGCGGTTTGCAAGGTCCCTCTCTTTCAAACCCACCGACAGGAAGCAGAGAAAAAGGAAGAACTCGTCAATTGGCTGAAGCAGCTGTCTCTGGAAGATAAAAACAAAAAAAGGTTACTATATTAATGTCATGAGTGTAGCACACTATGGGAAAAACATTAAGTTGTTTTAGTTCTCTGATGNTAATGCCAAAGGAACTGCACACTGAATATGTTTTGCCGTTTGATGTCTATGTCTGGACCGCTGCGTCAAAAAGGAGGGCTTCTGCCCAGCTTCTGCCCCATTACTCTCTCCGCTGCTTTCTTGTTCCAGTATGAAAAGCAAACTGCAGGCAGTTTGCTTTTCAGCCCAACGGTATACTGTTTTTCTCAGACGCGGAGGGATACTGACTTGTTGTGAAAAGTAACTTACAATTCTACCCGTGGTATACGCTCAGTATATCACGGCTAAGAACCAATCAGATTGCTTGATTTGACTTGTCCGTTTTATAAATATATTTATATATTGAGTATAGCCTTTTAGCCTACACGAAAGCAATGAAATGTCGGAGAAACATTTTCCCTTCAGTTTGTGTTTAGATTGTGTGTTAAAAGAAACGTAGCCTACCGTTGATGGACGTGCGTGTGTAACCACTTCTTCATTCCTCTTGGCAGCTGATATCGCTCTTGTAACACAAACCATTTTATAAATGGAAGGCTCAATCAAAAACCAGAAGGCCATCAGGTGGTTATAGCTCGGGAATCTGTACACAAAAGACACATGTCAATCATTAATTGACACAGTAAATACAGTTATGTTAACACACGGGCTAATGCTTTCCTCTTGTTTGCTATAATACATTACAATTAAAATAGACTGATTAAGAAGGCACTTGGTGCAGGTATAGTAATATACAGCATTAAAATGTAACAACTACATTAAAGCAGCAGTAATAATAATCTAAAACATACAGGGAACATTTTACACAGAATGACTACTTTTACTCTTCATTCTTAAGTGTGCAACTGGGGGAAAGGCAGTGGATATTGACATGTACTTTTACTTTGGTAAGGTTTTGAAGATTTCCACTTGTAGTAAAGTATTATCAGTATGTTGTTAGTATTAGTATGTTTTACTCCACCACATTTAGTTAACCTTCATAGTTTCTAGTTACTTTTTATATATGAAAACACATGATTTATGATTCTACATGTTCAGTTCAGGAGTATTTTCAAACCATAGTATTTGTACTTATACTTCAGTTAAGTTGAGTACTTATTCCAACACTGCATGCATATAGTCAGCGGTCAAACGGCAGGTAAACAGGATTCTTTATAAGCTAACCCATCTCAAAAACTTGGATAGAATTTAGCCAAAACATTACCTGGTATAGAATCGGATGTTGTCGTCGGAGCCAGCAAACCGCTGTAAGCCAAACTCTCGCTGGACTCTTAACTCCTGCAGTTGCTTCTGCAGATCCTCCACTGTTTTGGAGTTGTCTTCTGTAGCTTGAGAGGACATGTCCAGTGAAGCTGGTTCAGGGGTTGAGCAGTAATCATGGTCACGGACATCGATGTGCTCTTCCTGCTCCTCCCGAGAGACTGGTTCAGTGGGCCGCTCCCTTCTCTCCCAAACACTAGCCCGCGGTGTTTGAGCAGTAAAGTGATTCCACTCAAACAGAGTTGGTACAGCACCTTTCACAAGCCTCCTACGGCCATCAAGGGTTTTTGGCTCTATTAGTTGATCCGTAGCGAAGTGACGACTGCAGACCTTGGAGTGAGAGGAGATTGTAAAGTTATCGCGTCGTATTTTAACCAGCCACTGTCTTCGCAGCTCGAGTTCGGTCGGAAAGCCATGGAAACTTAGGACGCCGTTGAATTTAGCTGACGCCGTACAAAGTGGGACACAGCAGTGCTCGGAGTAGTTCTTTACTTGTCTTTGCAAATGCTCCGTTTTGAAAATCTTCCGTCGACTCATATTTAAACCATAGATGTAAACAGTAAAACATTTGTGGACGATCTTCCGCTCAGATATGCAGACTGGAAGCAAACCGGAAGCAGCCGAGCCGTATTACGGCTAAGGCGGAAGTACGTCTCAGACCCCAGTGCATGTAGCAACCTCGTAGCAACCCAACTATGTCCTTTGTGCCCCTAAACCACTTTCTGAAAAATTACTTTGCATTTTGGCCTAAAATCCTTTCAACCTTTGTATGTATGTACTTTTTATTCTTCCTTATGCCAAGTTGTGAATTGAAGTGTATGTATTAAAATCCCCACTAGCCCATGGTGCAGTGCATCCAAAGGTATTTTCACTTGGTGTCTGATTACCTTGCTTGTTAGGGCAGGGCATGTACAGACGTTGTAGTACATTTCTATTAGTTTGGTTGCAAACTGCACATTTTTGAACCACTTACACATTTATAATCTCTTCGACCATTTAGATATGAGCGAACTCAGCAAAAACCCAGCATAGTTTGTCCAAACTTCATACTCAAAAGAGGTCTAAATAGCGAGAGTAACTGGGTGTGCACTGTGCAGGGTGCTTGACTTTCTATTACTGTATAGGGTAGTAACGCAAGTTTATGGGGAGACGGACAAATGTAATCATCTCGGAAAGGCCGCTCTGGATAAGTAACCCTATGTATTCAATCACAATGAAAATATGGTATTCAGGTACTGTATGAAATTACCCACAATACTCCCTTATTCCTGTAATTTATTGGACTAATCATATCAGTCTTTTCTCCAAGCCAGACCCATCTAAAGGCATTTATCTTTAAAAGCTCATAAACTTTTAAATATGATGACTGCTTTATTGTCCTCGGTGAGTTAACAAAGCGTAACTTGTTTTAGTAACTCCAGTGCAATACAGTTTCAGTGAGTGTTCTTTCTTACATAACACCTTTATAAGTTAAAATAGTGTAAATTATAGGTCAGGACACAAACATGGATGGTTTTATTTGAGCTTTCTTTATACTGCAGGACATTAATGCTTTGTGAACCCGTAGGCTAATGGAATGGAAACACGGGACAAACATTTATCAATGATCACTAATAACATTACGTCTGTACACAACCTGCAGCGAGGAACACAGGAGCTTTTGTTTCATGTTTACCATCCAGTGATCGGCACCACACTGATTAGATGGCAGCACATTGTGTGCGTCCCTACGCTGGCGTCAGTGGCAGGCAATAACAGAGATTGATAGCAGAGTTACAACAGCCATTTGGGTCCTTGATCTACGGCATTGGATCTCAAGGGATGAAGCCATCCCAGCCACACTCAGCTGCCCAGGGCCGTTGGTCACAGTAATCGAGAGGAGATGTATTTATAAAGTGCCCTGCTCAGCAACCCCGCTCATCCCGGTAAATCTGAAGGGGGAGCTGAAAGAGAAAATGACAAAACCCAAGGACACTACAAGGAGCTAACCCTGCAGTTGCCAGCAGGTAATTGGGGTGTCACTGTATCCCAGAATGCATTTCCTTACCTCACATTTGGCTGTTAGCTAGCATAGCACCTTCCTGCCAGTATAGGAATAAGAGACAGTGAAAGGAGAAAGTAAAGTAAAACTAAAATAAAAGTTATCATTTATCAATGAGATGCTTGTTTATTTAGAAGTCTCTTCAGCAAATTATAGATTTGCATTACGTGATTATTTTGTACATATATCTCCATTTTGACAAACAATACAAACATTCAATTCTTAGTGATTCCAAATACTGTAACCTAGGGTTAGATCTTAAGCCACATGTATGTCACAGCTGTCCTGCAGCACTTGCTCTTTCTACTTCCTATTGCTTGGCTTTAGCAGCAAACACAAATCTCACTTGGAGTTATTGATTGGGGCTCATGACAAAATCCATATGAAATACATCGAGGTATTAAAAGGAGAGCAAGGGAAAGGGAATTTAATGACCTGCTGTAAGATGAGAAAGTAAAAGGATCTTTGGATACAGCTGCTTTATTGCTTGCCCAATGCCTAGTTGTGAATATCCCCAGTGCATTAACCATTAACAAAGAAGCTCTGGCACATCCTATAATATGCCGGAATAAGATCACTTTTTCTTAATATTCATAGATAGAGCCGAGTATGCATTGGTAATTGTAAACTTGTTCCATAAAATTAAAGGCCAAGATAAAACAGAATTTGCAGTTATTGTTCAAAAGTTGCTACGACGAACTGGTATGGCAGTTATTCCGGCGCTAGTATAAGAATAAATCCACTGGGAAACACTAATGTGTTGTAGATGTTACACAGATGTCCTTTCAATGAACTAATTAGAAGAGGGGGAAGAATAATGATGTATGCCTGGTAGTGCTTGAAACGTCTCTTCCTCCCTGGCCTGAATGCAAGGCTGTTACTTTTAACTTGCATGGCTGATCAAACAGATACTGATGTGCAAATGAGGATAAGCATGTACCATGTAGATGTAAGAGTGCAAGAGTCGACGGTGTTGGTTTTGAACGCTGTGAAGGCTGCGTTGCCTTCCCACCAACTGCAGTGTGGATGGCATTTCAAAACACCAGCTTTCTTTGTTATGGAACGGAGAAAGAAGAGACAAATTATTTCATGCCCCTCATCAAGCCTCACTTCCACTTCAATTATAGTCAATTTTAGAGGGCCAGTTTAGGAAATATTTGTCATAAAGAGTATCATGTACAAATTGAGAAAAGAGAAAAAAGCAAATTCACAGAAAACACATCAATAATAAAAACACAGCACCATTAACAAGCTATTGTGCCATGGAGTCAATCAAGTATTTGGTATCAAAATAAATTATAAAGATGAAAATGATGAGGCTGCGTAATAGGAATCTCATAGTGTGAATATGAAGCAGATGGCCAAAACACATAGAATTAAGTCATTCTAAGCCGTGATTTCAATGCCGAGGCTTCTTCTACTGTACAGTAAAATGGTTTCCAACAATCTTGTGGAAAAATAAACATCTGTAAAATGTATGCAGACAAAGTGTCAAAGTTTGCTTTTGGCTAATTAGGATGATGGGAATCGGTATCTAGCAGCATCAGCCCACAAACCGGGGGGTGACTTCTTCTTGGGGTTCCAAACAAAGGGAGATTTATTGAGTGCCATCAGGTTTTGATAATATGTGAACTGGTTTAGTTATTATGTTGCATTTCTACAGCATTCCATTGAATGAGGTTGTAAAGAAACGTGAAAATCAAAGCGAAACACTTCATGATTAGAACAAATTATAATTGAGCAGCTGGATTTCTTCATTGTGGACTGAGCCCTCATGGCTTCTTCTACTTAAGATACCTTTTGTTCCATAATTCAAAAGCTTTTCTATTATGTGAGAGCCTTATTACAGAGTTCTGCGTTTGGACCATGCAGCTAAATGCCTATGGCTGTTGATAAGAGCGCAGATAAACCAGAAATCACAATCAATTTTTTTTATTAACGGTGTGTGTGTCTGCCCAAGGACAATTTAAGGTAAAACCTAATAGAGGTGTCATACATAATAACCTAATAAAAGTAAATGTAACAACTACTACAGTGCAACAAAACAGGAAGATCAAATGTGGTCTCTTAAACATAAGATCTCTAGCATCTAAAGCAATATTGGTAAATGATTTAATATCAGATTATAATATTGATATATGCTGTCTCACTGAAACTTGGTTGAGACATGAAGAATATGTCAGCATAAATGAGGCCACTCCCCCCAGCCATATCAATACTCATATTGCCCGAGGCACGGGCCGAGGAGGTGGAGTTGCAGCAATCTTTGACTCAAGTTTACTTATCAATACTAAACAAAAATTAAATTATACCTCCTTTGAAAGCCTCGTTTTCAGTCTTACGCATCCAACCTGGAAAACTTTACAGCCAATCTTATTTGTTACAATGTAGTACCGTGCACCAGGTCCTTATTCAGAATTCTTATCAGAATTCTCCGAGTTTTTATCAACTTTGGTACTTAAAACAGATAAAGTAATTATCGTAGGTGACTTTAATATTCATGTTGACGATGATAAAAATAGCCTTACTGTTGCATTTAACTCTATATTAGATTCTGTTGGTTTCTGTCAGAGTGTAAATAAACCAACCCACTGCTATAATCACACTCTTGACCTTGTTCTGACTTATGGTAT
>NW_011353457.1:121712-124068 GCF_000735185.1 Notothenia coriiceps | reverse complement strand
TACGTTACTAGTACGAACACTTGCTAATGTAGCACACACACACACACACACACACACACACACACACACACACACACACACACACACACACACACACACACACACACACGGCAACGCTCACCACCAGCACACACACAATGGAAGATGCAAGTATCAGCGAGAGCAGCAGCGCATTTGCAACTTAGAAATATAACCACTATTTTCAATTTGTGGGGATAAAGGACGCAAAAAATATTACGGTCAAATGTAAACTGTGTGCAGGACAGAAAGCATTGTCCACTTCGAATAAAAGCAATGCCAATCTCCTGAAGCACCTAACTAATGTACATGGGGCTATAAANTATTTTAGGGCTGTTGACCAGTGTTGGGACTAACGCAACTACTTTTTGCGGTAACTAATAGCGTTACTAGTTACCTATTCCCATTAAGTAACGCCGTTATAGTTACTGTGATTTAAATGGGTGCGTTACTGCGTTACATTATGTGATGGAACTGAACCGAATCTCCCTGCGGATGTAATTTACAGGCGAATACAGCGATGTCCTCTCACAGCACCATGGAAAAGTGAAAGTGACCAGAGAGGAGTGATGATTGATTAACGCGGGGTAACATTTCAGGGTAAGCCATAACGGCGTTACTTAATGGGAATAGGTAACTAGTAACGCTATTAGTTACCGCAAAAAGTAGTTGCGTTAGTCCCAACACTGGTCAACAGCCCTAAAATATCAATTTTCGCCATGTTTTTAGGTATACAATGTTATATAATTCAGGCTATTAATGATATATGAACAAACCCTTCAGTAAAAGCCTTCATAATATTGATAGGAATATAACTGGAAGGTTTGGTGTATGTACGTGCTACTGAAGTGGAAATTTCGAACTCAGAGTAGGAGAAAAAACTCATTTTGAGAAAACTACCTTTAAAGATTGCAGTGTGGCGCTAGCTAAACCCTCCTGTTCTTTGGATGACAGCTTGTTTCTCGACGCACTCCTTGAAGGTATTTCATTTTCGGGGTCATTTGTTTTTTGTATAACCTTGCTTCGTGCAAGTGACAATTGTTGTCGTCTTCTCTGCGAACGTTTTTTTCGCCGTTCTTTTGCCATTTTGAGATTTAAATTTCTAGCGGAAAGCTAACCAGGAAGTGTTTTAGCACACCACGTGACGCATCTGAACGAATCACGTTGTCTGAAATTGACACCAGCCAATGAGATTTCGTTTCGTGGTTTAAGACCCCTTTGTACTTTCACGATTGGTTGCTGATACAAAGGAAACGACCATATTTGGATCCCATGATATTGTGCAGGAGAAACTGAGCTTTCCAACGATATCTCTGTTGACATGGTGCAAACAGCGGTCGCGGTACTTTATGTTACGTTAGAATGCTAACTTTTGGTGAATTTAGGATATATCTACAGACGCAAATAGACAAACTATAGTAAAATAAACACTTAAATGTGTATTTTGTACGTTTTCCTTCCAAAAGCCTGAAAGAAAACATGTTATGGAATAAAAATAGCACAAAATCTCAAAATTGACCAGTGCATTAAAAACAATGTCCCGCCTTAATGTAGCGTGTCCCGCCTCCACCCGCCGGTTTTTGTCGTCTTGCTGTGAATAATATCTTCATACTGACCTTTTCCAGACTACATCCCCGTACACCTGCCATTAACCTGCCTTTGCATGCAGTTCAGGAAAATGCTGATACCTTCGGCCCATTCATTTGATACAATTCTCCATACAACAGCCTAGGTTCACGCAATATGAATTCAACATGAAGTGCTGTTTTGAAGAACAGCAATTTACATTAACTTCTTATGATATATTTTTTAACAGGACTCAGTTTGTGGTGTGTAAGAGTTGGTGAGGAGCTGATAATTTATTCCGGGAAATTACTCGGACCTACTAATTTACCTAACCGAAGTTATTGAGTCTATGTAAACCTAAAAAACAGCCTTCTGAAATTACCCACTTTGATACTTAATTCCGAAATCTAATCTTTTATTGGGGTCGAACTATACAAAATCATACTAATATTACAAAAATTTCTCTCTTCCATTTTTGGGACATAATCAAACCTGCGGATAAACAGAAGTTTATTTGACTAGGGTGGAAAACCTAACCCTGTTGTATTTTATGTAGACGCGGAGAGGAGAGGAACGAAGTTTACATTCTAACGTGGGACGGTGTGAGTGTGAAATTCCATCCCGGTGAGGAGTAATGACTATAGTTTTAAGGAAGCCCTAGCGAATTTGTCTAAATCTCCCAGCAGACTTAACTTTGTCGTCAATTAACTTGGACCAAGAAGTCCTCAATTATCTCCACTCTGGAACGACTGCCAACCACCTAGACTCGTTC
>NW_011353457.1:116058-121667 GCF_000735185.1 Notothenia coriiceps | reverse complement strand
GTTACTTCCGTCCAATATAACTATATCAACTAACTAGTATATAAATAATATAAGTTTCCGTTTAATTATGAATCAGGGACTTAGACCTTTATTACGTGTTAAATGTCGTGTCGGAGTGGTACAGTCCTTGAAAAGTAGATGTCTAACGAAACCAGACCGAAATGGGGAAGTGACTAACCAATGTCTGTGAAACTTGAAAATAACCGCTATTCCTTTAGTCTTCCTCCCCGAGTAATAGTATATTTTTTTGGCGCGCTTGTTGTAAGCGTGCATTATAACGGGCAAAAAAAAGCGCGCTTTTTTGCCGGAGGGCATACAAGCGCGCAAAAATGAAGCGCGCTTTTTTGCCTGGAGGGGCATACAAGCGCGCAAAAAAGTGGGGGCATAATACCGTGAATAAAATCCGAAAGGGTATGTGTGTGCGTGCATGTCTGTAGCGCAAAGGTATCCGCCTCGATGGCCGTTACACTGTGTAGAATTACAGAGTCACAGAGAGAGACAAAAACTCATCTAGTAGTCGACCGGCAAGAGTAAGAGCTATATGACGAGTGTTCGTTATTTAAGAGTTCCTCAGATGGAGTAGTCACAGACGAAGATTTCTGACTGAGGTTAGACAGGTCGTACTGAAACTTCAAGGAGCTGCTTGTGTATCCGACACGCATGTTGACCATCTCGTAATATAGGTTCGACGTTTTAGTCATCATGAGACACACGGGAATTTTATGTAGTGTTACCGATGTACGCTATGCTGTGGTGTGAATTAATATGAGAAGAGCCTCTTACCGTAATGGAAGAGGAAGTTGGTGTGTGTGTCGTACATTTAATCTTCGATAGTAAGCAGGTTTAAAATTACAGAGCGAATATTAGGTCGAAAATTTTTCATAAGAATATTAGTACCGTACCACTAATAGTACAGGTTGATACAAGTTTTATCGATAAAAGAAATCCATATACGTACACCCCTTACCTCATTTATCTTCCCGCCTTATAGGTAAATGAATAAAATGGCATTACCCTTTTCCTTAAACCTCTGGAGTGTGAAGTGAAGGTATTTTCTCAATTTTTAGATGTCTCCTTAAATACCACTTTTAAATGTACTTCTTATAACATGGCATGGTGTTACATGTCAAAATGTTCAGTAGTCTCTGGTCTTGCTAGAAATGCAAATTCACTCACCTTAGAGCACTGTCTTATGAGAAACCTAGCTTAGAAATCCGATTTTTGGAAAACTTCAAAACTGTTGTGAAACACATATGTACTCATGTCATCCATTTTTTTTGGTGTTTCAGATTTTGTTCACCTAAAGTCTTTGGTTCACAAAAGTAGTGAAATATATCAATTACACTATAAGCCTATATAAATGTGTTGTTCATGTCTAAAATGAAAATGTGTAAATTATAATTTAGAGTAAAATATTTCCATCCCTCTACTTTCACCACAGAAAAGTTACATCAGGACTGAATAATGACTTCATATTCCATACCAAGGTTTATGTGATGTGTACAAATACAAATTCAGCATTTCAACTTTATTTTTCAACCAACTATTTATGTTAACATATGAAACTGTAAAATCTCAATATTTCCAATATCAGAACTTTTTCAACCAACTATTCATTATAAATGTAAAGACAGGGGGTCTTTGTCCATGGTAAAGAAAAGCCATGCATATTACTGGCAAGTACAGGGTCAACTTCTTGTATCTGGGATGCAGTGGTGTGATTTTGTAGTGTGGGCACAGGAGGACTACCTGGTGCAAATAATATACACAGATTCCAGAAGTGCAAAGAGTCAATCAGAGAAAACGTTGACTTTTTTTTTTTTACACATAGGCTACATGCCGAAGTACCTGTCATTAAAAAATTAGTGGGCACTGTAGCCATTGTTAACTCTGTAAGCAGTTAGCTGCTAGACCCTGGCTCAGCCGTCATTGTTTTTAGGAGGCAATCCCTCAATCATATGTTCTTAATTTTAAAATGTAGCACCTTCAAAGACTTCATGACAACAAATGTGATTTAAATATTGTATTTGATACACATAATCGTTTCCTCAAATTATTGTACTTTGTAATCAATTGCAACAATTGTTTGTGAAATTTCATATATGTAAATAAATATACAATTGTATTTAAAAAAGACAATAAAGTGAACTGTTTTTTTTTTTATTAATAGTAAATCATTGCATTTGTCAGAAAAATCGAAAGAAAACATGTTATAGAATCAAAATAGCACAAAATCTCAAAATTGACCAGTGCTTGAAAAACGATGTTTTTGCCTGCCGTGTCTCGCCTTAATCACAGCTACCTGCACAGGTGACATCATTTAAATAGTTGCGCCATTGTGAAGTCAAATAATAGTTGGATTAGCTGATTCTCTTGTCCATCTTGTCTTATTTCACCCATGTCTTGACCGGTGCTTTGTTCTGATAGTTTGACAGCATACATGCTACTGCAAACAGTTGGTTGATGTTGTAGGCATGGGACAGGAGGATGACACCATCAAAAAGTTTGTTCTCTTTTATCCTCCTAATGACACGCTCCACATGAACCCTCAGTCTGGCAATGGCCTGTGTCTCCGTCACCTGATAGGCTGGCATTTGCTTCTGCTTTGACAGAAAAGGTGGGCAGTACACTTTGCATTTGCAGCAATCGCTGATCAGGAAGCCCTTATCTACCATCACTGCCATGTTTTCAGTCAACTTTGCAGCTATTCCAGACTGTTTGAAAATCTCCTTGTCGCTGACAGAACCACCATACAGACTGGAAACAAATGTCACTGCGCCATGTGGGGCTATGCCAACCAGGGCTTTCATGGTGCAGTGAGATTTGTATGTAGAATACATTTCACTTTGGAGGAGGAGTGAGGATGGTGTTTGACACCTCAGCTCTGTGCAATCCAGGATCACCTGTGTGTCTGGGAAATCTTTGAATGCCTCTGGGAGGTGGGCTTGAACTTCTGCAGGTGTAAGCCAGATGCACTGTGACCCCAATAAAGTTGTAAGAAAACTCGTCCATGTTGCAATGATGCGGCTCACAGTGGACTGGTGTACGTTGAAGCGGTTTGCAAGGTCCCTCTCTTTCAAACACAGCGACAGGAAGCAGAGAAAAAGGAAGAACTCGTCAATTGGCTGAAGCAGCTGTCTCTGGAAGATAAAAAAAAAGGGTACTATATTAATGTCATGAGTGTACTGTAGCACACCATGGGAAAAACATGAAGTTGTTTTAGTTCTCTGATGTATTCAAAAAGGATTGAGTACTTTAGCCTTTTAGCCTACACGAAAGCAATGAAATGTCGGAGAAACATTTTCCCTTCAGTTTGTGTTTAGATTGTGTGTTAAAAGAAACGTAGCCTACCATTGATGGACGTGCGTAACCACTTCTTCATTCCTCTTGGCAGCTGATATCGCTCTTGTAACACAAACCATTTTATAAATGGAAGGCTCAATCAAAAACCAGAAGGCCATCAGGTGGTTATAGCTCGGGAATCTGTACACAAAAGACACATGTCAGTCATTAATTGACATAGTAAATACAGTCGTTAACTGTAACAGATGGGCTAATGTTTTCCTCTTGTTTGCTATAATACATTACAATTCAAAGGCACTTGGTGCAGGTATAGTAATCTACAGCAGTAAAATGTAACAACTACATTAAAGCAGCAGTAATAATAATCTAAAACATACAGGGAACATTTTACACACAATGACTACGTTTACTCTTCATTCTTACGTGTGCAACTGGGGGAAACGCAGTGGATATTGACATACTTTTCTTTGGTAAGGTTTTGAAGATTTCCACTTGTAGTAAATATTATCAGTATGTTGTTAGTATTAATATGTTTTACTCCACCACATTTAGTTAACCTTCATAGTTTCTAGTTACTTTTTATATATGAAACACATGATTATGGATTCTACATGTTTCAGTTCAGGAGTATTTTAAAACCATAGTATTTGTACTTATTACTTCAGTTAAGTTGAATACTTATTCCAACACTGCATGCATATAGTCAGCGGTCACACGGCAGGTAAACAGGGATTCTTTATAAGCTAACCCATCTCAAAAAAACTGGATAAATTAGCCAAAACATTACCTTGTATAGAATCGGATGTTGTCGTCGGAGCCAGCAAACCTCTGTTAGCAAAACTCCTCGCTGGACTCTTAACTCCTGGCAGTTGCTTCTGCAGATCCTCCACTGTTTTGGGAGTTGTCTTCTGCAGCTTGAGAGAGACATGTCCAGTGAAGCCTCAGGTTGCCATATCTAGGTCATCGTTGCTGCTGTAATGTCTGATCCCGGAGAAGACTGGTTCAGTGGCGGCTTGCCCTTCTCTTCCAACACTAGGTCCTGCTGGTTTGAGCAGTACAGTTTACCATCAAACAGAGTGGTAACATTTCTTTCTCCAAAACATACACGGATAGCAAGTTTGGGCTTTGTTGATCTAGTGATAGGAAAGTATACCATGCTGTGCAGTCTAAGTATGGTCAGATGTTAACCAGCTATATTTGATGAGGTCCATCTAGTTCGACAAGGAGGAGTATGTCCGGAGCCCAGTTAATGGCTCTACAATCAACAGTTTTATGTGAGCATTGCTCGTATTCAGATTTCTTGATGCATCCGTGCTATGGCTTACCGCCACTTCGGGTCGCTGTACAATATTGCTGACCTGCAAGAGTGCACTGACAGATTTGCAAGACATTGCTGCATATCCCAGCGCCACTTATCTCCTTGATGAGGTCGCTAGTGTTAGCATCTTGAAGATGGTTGGAGTATGTCCCAGAGGCGCGAGCATGTGGAAACTGCCCTTGAAAAACTAAACATGTTTTAAATATATGAGACCTACCGGATTTCAGATTTACACTTTTACCAACATGCATAGTGTAACATGGCTACAACCCATCCTTGGGGATGTTTACAATAATTTGAGGACAAGATGATGCACTTTCCAATGGTTTGAAGACATTGCTACATACCTCAGATCGCCATCTCACTGTGCCAGAGATACTAATATCTGTGCCATCTTGCTTGCCTGCTAAACCACACTGCTCAACAGGAGAGTTACTTCTCTGAAATGATCTGAGCCATTCTTTGTTTGCTGTAAAAACACAGCTCCTCAAAAAGAGAGTTGCTCTCGTGGAATGCTGATTCGTGGGGGGGACCTCGACCCACCCAACAAAATGAGGTGGGGCGTGGTTAGCCCAGAATGACCTGCAACAACAGAAAAACATTTAGATTACATTTATTGTCATGTTGTAAAGCAACGCATTTATGCCGTTGTGCCAGAAGCACACAAATGCGTCTATTTTATTGTCATTTGCCCAGCCTAAAGATACTTTAATAAAAAAAGAAATTCGCAGTTTGCAGTAAACCAGTGGACATGCAATACACTATAGTTGTAGTATTACAGTAAGAAAAAAGCATAAATGTGTATGGGCATAGAGATACATAGTTGCAGTCTTGTGTCTTCGCAACTAAACAGGACTCCCCTCTGGCACCCTTCAATGTCCTCATTTCCACGTTTTGATGATACGTGGGTGTACTACAGATGGGCAGACTGCCCTCGATGGGGAGGGGCGGAATAGCTCTTCCTCTACTGTTGGGCAGGATATAAAGG
>NW_011353457.1:110273-116029 GCF_000735185.1 Notothenia coriiceps | reverse complement strand
CCACACACACACACACACACACACACACACACAATGTTCGTATTTAGTTTAATGATTTTAAATGGGAATTAAATCATTTGAGTCTTCCCAAAACACCAGTGTTCCGCAGTTCGATTTGTAGATTTGATTTGTCTTTGATCTGTATTTTTGAAAATTATGTAACTTTTTTAGTTTTTATCTTTTTTTAGCATATTGTTTATTGTTTATTATATTATAACTTAGTACTTTTTTTTTTTTTAGCATATTGTTGTGTTGTTTGTTTATTATATTATAACTTAGTACTTTTTTAACGCATTTCAGATATGCAACACTGAGCTGTCTGTGGCTCTTTCCTGCTGTAACGCTGCAAATTTCCCCTCTGTGGGACTAATAAAGGTATTCTGATTCTGATTCTGAAGCCACGTATTGTATGAGTGCCTGTACATCAGAGTGCAGGTGTTTCAGAAATATGTTTCTATTGTACATGTTTTGATATCCAAGGGAATTATTGGGTTGATGTCTTAGCACAGATCTTCTCTCTGACAATTACGCTACTCAACAATTATGTTGTGTGAAGTTTCAGAAACCCCATTACAATGCATTGTGAAACATAATTGTAGCAGCCTTTCAGTGAACAATTTCAAAATGTTCCAACAACTTTTCCAAGTTAATTATTGTTTTGCAAAGTGTTGCAGGAGTACAAACTGATTTCTACCCGCAGAAACAGCCACAGCTGGCGATTCTCAGTCTGAATGCATTCCTGTCCCTCCCCTCATTTACCGAGGAGTCTGACTTACTTTTAGAGATTAACTGCTTTTAGGGAGGGTGTGTGATTTGGAAGTGGTGATGAAGCCGTAAAGGAGAACTTTAAAGACCATTAAGAATTTCTATACATGTCTGCAAAAAACGTGTTATGACAAAGGCCCGTTTCTCGCAATAAATCTTGAACAATATGTGATAAAAACTACATCCATTAATGATTACATTATATTTAATGTAGAAGACATTAGCTTTTAGTTACTATTGCTATTGGTAAAGTGAATGTCAAATCCGAGACAACCCCAGTGATTATTTCTAATGTAGAGATGCAATGATTTCTTTATAAGCCCCGTGGGATAAAAAGCAGCTGAGCAAACATGCCATTTGATCCCTTTTAAATGAAAGCCCCGTCGATACACTCCTAGCTAAAGCATGCTGCCTAACACCTCTCAGTGAAGACTCAACGCGACTCTACTCCATACCTTTTTTACTGTTTTTGTAAATTGCTAAATGCATCACATTACCTTCAAGTAATTTGCTTAATTAGAGAAAATGTGATAAAGTCCATCCCCTCTGGTTTGTTTTCCATAGTACCTACTGATTCTGTGATTAATTGCCTTTTTGCTTCTGATTAAAGGTTGAGGCGAATTGGGCAGCTTAGGAGTGCAAAATTCCCCAAGCATACCAGCAGATAATGGTGTTTAATTGAATGATAGTCGACCAAAGAGGCAGGAAAGTGATGGATAAGAAAATGGAAATGGCATATGAAATGAGGCATATATGTGCCTGGTTTATTTATTTATCTCTGCCAAGACTGAGTGTTATGAATGACAGCGTGCTAATTCAGGTAGAAGAATATTCACGCATGAGAGGAAGGGGGAGAGAGAGAGAAAGAGATGGGAGGGAGAGAGAGAGAGGGAGAGATAAATAAAGGAGGGTGATGGGATGAATAATTAATGATACAAACTTCACCAAAAGAGTAATCAAAATTCAGGAAATTGAAGAATGAATTGCCAAACTACTGTATACAGGAGAAACCGCATTTCAGTGATTATTATAAGAATTGTTAGCGAACTTTCTATATGTGAAACGTTACATAAACGTTAAAATTAGCATACTGAATTTGCAAATCTACCCATCAAATAATTCATCAACTCTAAAAAATGCAATCAGAGAAGCAAAAACAAATAGCAGCATAAGATCAAACTTAGAGAGGAAACCACAGAGAATGCAGACATCGCAAGACAAATAAAGGAAAGCAATGAAAATGCAAATTAATTTAGGGTATCTTTCTATTTCATAGTGCTAATCTAACTATAAGGATCAGTTGCTCAGTGTAAATAAAAACCTTGTCAGTGTCATTAAACCTCATGTAGTAAGACTTAAAACTATCAAATTAAACGTGCTACAACGCTGAAATTGCTCACCCAGCATCATCTGTGCCTCTGGAAGATTCACAAGTATTAAACGCAGAACGCCTGACACTGCAGAAGGTCACAAGTTCACGGTCTAATAATCAGCAGAGCAAAGACTGTTTTGTAAATCTTTTTTTTTGTTGTAATGGCACAATCATAAAGGAACATGTCATACTACAAGAAAATTGTCCGCAACAAAAAACAATCAAGTGAGCAACAAACAAAACAAAAAAAAGAAGGAAAGGGGGGCTATAAGGCTGATGTCTGCTAACCTGGGATCAATAGGCTCGATGCAGTTTGTGTTTGTAACCTCAGCTCCACTATAGCTGCTCAGCCTTGACTTTAAAACATTTCACTGCACACAACACGCCAGGGACATAAAAGTCCATACTCTGACCGATATTCCCTACAGAGACCTGCATCGAGCGGAATAAACTTTTTTCCTGGATATAAATGTATTGAAGCAGTGATTTCTTGTTAACACTTCACAGCCATAGGACTGCATTTCCACCCCCAAGGTTACCGCGGACACCGAGAAGTAATTAAGATAACGTTAATAGAACGGTGTTATAGTTCAATAAGCCGGAGTTTAATTGAAATGACTAGGTCTGACTTCTAAATGTTGAATATAAAACACAAGCAGCAATTGAATTTTAATTTCAGCCCCAGAAACGGATCATGTGGTCATTGGGTCAGGCTTTGTTGGAAATATCTACCTGAGCCAACAGAGCCTTCTCTTACAATACATGTGTATACAAATACACACTCAAATGTTTCAATCTTACGAAACAATCCACTGATTTGACCTAGGCTGAGCTGTTGCTAGAGGCTTACAGAACACATTTAGTGGCTCAAATTAGATCCACATTTGTGTGGACACAGATGATTTAAGTGACATGATTTATTTCTTTGCCAAACAATGGTGTGAATACAATGCATGTGACAGCTTTGAGATCAAATCTGAAATTAGGATCGTTCGGGAGCAAAGAGTGCGGTTGCTACTGATTTTGAAACAGATTTCATGCTAAAGGATTTTAACGTGAAAGCGCACCGACCTTGGTATGGACTTCATCTCAGTAAACAAGTCAATAAAAGACGAGCCAAGCCGTTGAGGGAAAGAAAAAAATATATACATTTCCAGAAGTGATTTTACTGTATGCCAGCTTTAGAAAGTCCTACTTTTCACTTGGTTATACCCACATGTACATATATTATTAAAATGCACGGGTTATGCATATATAGGGTATTTGTGTGCTTTCATGTTTCCTGCAACATCAGTGATTTCAGTCATTTTTGTTTGTGTGTTACAGGATTTGTTCAAAAGGTGTGTGTATTATCTCGGTGTGTCTGTTTACAGCTCAAACAAACTTCAAATCCATCTGCTTACAGAGGAATCCACAGGATTAATTATGTGCTGCAGATTGACAGGTTAACACCTCAATGTAAACATGTCATCATAACAGAGGCCTAATACAATTACAGCAATAATGCCGATTTAATAAGACACAAGTAATAATATTTCTTGTCAGAAAATAAGGTTTATCATTTTTTTTTACACACACTATTCCACTCAGCAAGAAAAGAAGCCAGTGCCAAGAAATGAAGACAATGATTTTTGTCCCTAGTGCCGTCTTTGTTTTTGAAAGCACAGTGATTCACTGGTATGCACAGACACTAAGCCAATTGTAATTATTGTCTCTTTTCAAATGTCTTCACATATATCCATGTATAAGAATGTTTGAGCTGTGAATGGACCCATCACAATTACAGACGCACTACCTGAATGACAAAGCCAAGACGTACTGACAGACTGTAAGTGTGAATGCGCCCTTCATAAACTGTGTTTGGCCAGTAAGCACTGAGCAGTGTTGCATACAGCATCCAGGGACTATTTTGGCAGGGCTTTAAAAGAGTGGTTGAGAAAGCCGAAGAGCACTAAGCTGCCTCCCAGTGCTCCTGCCCTTGATGTTGTTTGGAGTGAAGAGCACAGAAGAGCAGCCCATGTCACCCAGAGCAGGAAGTGGAGGCAGGAGAAATGCAGGTTACATGTTTCATTAACCAGTAACTCAAGGCTCCTGACACTTGGCGAGTATATTAGCTGTGGATGACACAAGGAGGAAGTGGGAGAGGAACACAGGTCGGATTTGTGAGGAGGGTGTGCCTATTTAATTAATTTCTGTTGTCAACAAAGTCATTCAAAACTGTTTTGTGGTGCAAAACTAAAATATATGGAAAGCTTATAAATACTGCCACTCATGGGTCTGTTGTTTTTGTATTGCTATATTATTGGTATATTGTAATAATTCAGAAAATCTATTTGCATCAGAAAACACTGATTGTATTGTTTTTCCAACCCAGTCTCACGGCATTTCGTGTTATTGTCACAACATTTAATCTATCGATTCGTGTTCACCAACACGATTTTGCCCTTTTTTTCGTGTCACACAGGACGATTTTAAAAGCAATGTATTTCTATTGGTAGTGTGTTTCGTGCCTGCAACATGTCTTTTTGTCCGGTCGGGTCTTGGAAGACCGGAAGCTGTGTGGTTCATAAAAACATGTTCTTTAGATATACAGTCTATGGTTCTTACTCAATATCAAGCCACGATTATTGTTTTTAATTTTAGATCGAATAATGTCGGACTTCTTTTGCCGTCAGTGAGGAAAATAAATGGGGCTCAGAGCCTCAGAATACTGAAATCTGTTTTTTTTAAATCTTTTTTTCCTTCTAATTTGTTATTCTTTTCTAAATAACACACTGTTATTTACTCAACAATAACACACAATTATCCTTGTTTTTATTTATTTGTTTGATTCCATAATCTCTGACATTTTATAAATCACTTTCATAGTGGTAAGATTGACGATGACTGCAGCCTTAATATATATGGATTTGGCCAACATATTTGCTAATTAAAACTCCTGTTTTAGACTTTTCCTGACAAATGTTGACAGAATTGTAACTTTATGTGGGCATGGAGCCATTTGATATGTTAACTGTTAGAAAGATATACAAAAAAAGGTACCTTAAAGGTCCCCTATTATACTGTTTTTCTTTAATATATTATAGGTATCAGATATCTACAAAACATGTCTCTGAAGTGTTTTGCTCGAAATACCAAACAGATCGTGCATTGTAGCATCCCAGAATCCCCTCTGTTTCAGCCCTGTTTCAAAAGTGCTGTTTCTCTGTCTTTTACTTTAGGTGAAAATAAGGAGCCACTCCCCACGCCCCTCTGAGAGATATTTGGTTAAAAAGAACACAATGGTGCTCTAGGAGGAGATGCAGGTGATAAGGTGGGCGGTGTTACCTTGGTTGGTTATTGGCTAATAGTTACACAAGCCAAAAAATCGTTATGACTGATCAGCTCATTTTCAGACAGGTTAGATAAATAGATCAGGACAAAAAGTGAGCAAATCTTTTTTCCTGAAACTTCCAGAATCTCTTTACACAGAGGGGGCACATGTTTATGTATAAAATACATGAAAAATGTTGCACAATAGGTAACCTTTAAAACCACTCAGAGACTACAATAGGTACAAAACTGTGCCGCCCGGATACTCACAAAAACATGCAAATCAGAGCACATCACCCCCACCCTT
>NW_011353457.1:105856-107371 GCF_000735185.1 Notothenia coriiceps | reverse complement strand
CGGCTGACGAGTCCGAACTCAAATACTCCGCCATGTTTTCGTCGAATGAGCTGTTTGTGTGTTTCATAGACTGTATATATAAAGGGTGTGTTTACAAAGTGAACGCATAGATGACGACACAACCTAGTTTTTCGGATCACGTGACTACTGAAAATGGCAGCTGCCTGACGGAATATACAGGTTTTGATAAAAAAGAGCTATAAAATCATTATTTACCGGGGAATATCGCTGATTTCTTCAGGGTATGGTTTAAACATAATGTTTCACTAAATACTGAAGTTTTGATTAAATATCTAATGAGTGGAGCCTTCCTTTAACTCTCTGCAGCTGGTGGCCCTCAAAAGGAAATCTAGACTGGCTCCCTCCTGAGTTGTTATTGTATTTTCAGTGTCACAATGGTTTCCCAATTACATTAAACCCTAAGTTATAAAGTTATGAGTTTAACCCTTAATACAGTTACACCTACTCAATAAAGCTCTTAGTATTGTTTAAATCAAAGTTTAACCCGAGCAGTCAGTTAGTTCAGTTTTAAGGTTTCAGTCAAATTACTTGTCCCAAGTTTCTGCCTCACAGATACTGTAGCGGTTTTGAGATTTAAAATCACAATTTCAGTCAGATCAACCACAGAGCATTTATACAGAGTACACACACTGAAACAGAGAAGTCTAAAAACAGAATGTTACTCACAAAATTCTAGAAGTCACCAGTTGTTATTCTGTCAAAATGGAGTTGCACACAAGTAAATTAGAATTGTNACAGATACTGTAGCGGTTTTGAGATTTAAAATCACAATTTCAGTCAGATCAACTACAGAGCATTTATACAGAGTACACACACTGAAACAGAGAAGTCTAAAAACAGAATGTTACTCACACAATTCTAGAAGTCACCAGTTGTTATTCTGTCAAAATGGAGTTGCACACTGCCGTGTCAAACAAACTTAACATTACCAAATCAGGGGAGCACGGGTAAAGAATCCAGGATCAAAAAACTTCAGGGACAAACATGGAGCGTGACGTGAAGGAAAAGACAACAATGAACCGACAAGGAGCACAGGGGAAGACAAGACTAAATACAAAGAAGGGTAATCACAAGACAAGACACAGCTGGGCAGGGGAGGCAGAAACACAAGGGCAACAGGTGAACACAATCAGACAATCAGACACAGGAGGGCAAACACAGAGACAGGAATCAACAGACAAAACAGGGGGTGAACACTTTTCAAAATAAAACAGGAAACCAGAGACAGACAAAACATAACAAAGACAGACCGTGACAATTTAGTCCAAGCTGATGTAGCCGACCATAGAGGTAAAACACTCTTCGGCCACCTTAGTATTGCGCCACAGAGGTACCGCCCACTTCCGCATTCCCTTCACTTAGTAAACAATACTTATACAGCTGATACCCGATAGTATCCGGCGGTATTGTGTGTGTGAGGGGCTGCGCCGTCCGAGGGACATAAGATTGTCCGCCACTGCTGTTTTGTTTTACTGTTCTGTTTCCCTTATTTTG
>NW_011353457.1:94641-105730 GCF_000735185.1 Notothenia coriiceps | reverse complement strand
ACTATTGTGCTTTGTGTCTTTTGTTGAGGGATCCAGCACCCCTGACGTGAGCGGCATCCTTGGGAGTTGGGATTCAGCAGTGTTAGGCCCTCACGTGCACTTCACTGCCCTTTAAGTGTGTGTGTGTTTAGTTAATTTTGCACCTTTCTTAATTTATCACTTTCTTTTCAGTTGCTGTGTCTGTACAGGGCATGTGTGAGTGGCGGTGAGTATTAGATTTGACCTGCTTGTTTCCCCCTCCCAACAGTAACTGTCTGCGCTCATTTAGTCGGTTTTTATACGCTGGATACCATTTTAAATAGCATAGTAGATTAATTCCTAATAAATTGTTGTTGTTTTTTACTGGTTAAAATATTGTTTGTAAATGTGTCTATTTGATAATAAATGTCATACTCTTGAGAGAAAATCCTTGTCTTAAACCTTTTTGTTGACTGCCAACTGTATCGTGTTTCTTTAAATTGAATCTGGAGTTTTTGCTGTTTGATCAAGTTGAGTTAGAGGGCAACTTTGATCAGTAGAACAGCTAAACTTTAGGCCTTGTGCGCGGCCGCGGTTACATCAGTGACTGGCATTGACACATACTGTATATAACAATAATTATTCTATGACGCAGGATTTAATAATAAGAAGTTACACATACTGTACTATTTCTGGATGTTTTTCCAGCTGTGGATCCAGCTGTGGGTACACTTTATAGACCCTAATCATGTGACTGATTTGACTTTCTTAGTACAATGATGCTTTCCAACACTCCTTGAACTACCAAAATGTTTTTTATGCTATTACACCTCCTTCCTTAGCAAAAGAGTGATTGTACCTGAGGCTCATCACCCTAGCAACCCTCTAAGTCTCTGATTGCCTCCTCTTGTGGGCCCTGTGACACATGGCTTAATGTCTCTCTTCCTGCCATGGTCCATGTGACTCTGAACTATTTTATTTTTTCTTTATGTATAAGCCTCAGTTGAAGTTGATGCACTTCCCATAATATTGCTGCAATACATAAGGAGAAAACCTTATAAAATGTTGTCTTTTATGGTGATTAATCGAAAGATGGCATCCTGTTAGACCCTGTGCTCTCACGATTCCTGCACATTTACATGAAATTGAACAAGTGTAGTAAACTCAGCGGTCGAGAATGTAAGATCATAATAAGACAACATTTACATATACAATTTTTCTATTGATTTGTGGGTTACATCTTTTGAGGCATTAACTATAGATAAGTTATTTAGGAATGTAACAATCTGGAGGCCTTATGCAACTTGCTACATATTTAGGAATTGAGGCTTACATGGTTGTTCAACATCGGTCAATTTATAATGACAACTCCTATTTTCACGTCATCTTATATCGCCTAAGCTGACTCAATTGTGCACAAATAAAAGTGTCTTCTGTCTAGCTGCTTTACTGAGCATTTCTCTCTTATACCATGGCCTTAACCAGAGATCAATCTGCATAATAATTTAGCAAATATGCATCTCCATTGTGAGCATCATTGCAATATGTTAGAACTGTCTGATTCGTTTCTGTATGGTTTTCACGGCTAGGAATATTTTCACCTTGGGTCTCATTAAAGTTTCTGTGCCGTGGCGCTGACCTTTGTGAGTCAGTTGTTTGTGCAGCAGTTTAAGTGATCATGAAATGTGAGCTCTGCTCTTTCACTTACAGCAAGTCACATCAGGTAAATACAGTGGAAAATGTTTACATTCAAAAGCAAAAAACACCTCAACAAAGTTCAATCAGAAGAGTCACTGGTTCTCATTTCAAAATATTTAATCAAAATCTTTCTTTTCCATCAATCTCCCTAACACTTCATAAAGATATGCTATATTCACTAGAAAATGAACAGCAATTTTGCCAAGACTTCTTGATGTTTGTATATTTTGGTGTAGGTGTTGTCAATAAGCAGAGAATGAAGACAAGGAGATAGAGAAGTGAACCGAACACACATGCATTTCTTAAGTTTTGAAAGTCCTCAAAGTTTTCTTTCAAATTCGACATTCAGTGATTGATGGAGGTAGCCAAATTGCTAGCACAATAATGGTGCAGTGCAGGTGACCTTTGTGTGTCATCAGAGCAAGTTAAATATTAAATCCCTCTTCCTTTTAGTT
The DNA here is from genome assembly GCF_000735185.1 of Notothenia coriiceps. Lineage (NCBI taxonomy): Eukaryota > Metazoa > Chordata > Actinopteri > Perciformes > Nototheniidae > Notothenia > Notothenia coriiceps. Next base: position 103,619 of record NW_011353457.1, on the reverse strand, counting down.
TTAATGAGGAAGAATTTCAGGTAGAATGTCAGATAACCCTTCATCATAAAATCAATAATTAATATATGATGTTGTACAGTTAAAGTAAGGTTACATCGTATATATCCAAAGGTCTTCTGTACGCCTTTCTCTCCTATTTGTGTGCATAAGTTAACATCTTTGAAATGTCTGATTGCTGCAGCAGTAAATGACCCCTAGTCTTACTTGAGAGAAGAAATCCAAGTCCAGCAATACTTGCAAGTTATGCGGTTATGTATTCTTTGTTAAATCAATGTGAAAAATCATTAAATAAGACAATTAATCTTTAGAGTTGAACCCTTCTTCTGGCAGATACTGCTGCCAAACTAACTGGGCTTTGTTCTTCATGATTCAGCATGACGAGGGGATTCTGCAGTTGTGCAGACTAAGGGGAAGTTTTGGTATTTCAGCCTCAATTTGGTCAGCAGACTTCGACCAATACTCCTGCCGCAACTGTGCAGGTTTCTATTTATTTTTTTATGCGGTGAGACTTTTATATACTCCAAAGGGCCTTGGCATTATCACAAGGACATCTAATATGAAGAAGATAACATTGATCTTTCAACACACTCCTAAGTTGAGCTATTAAAAGTGCACAGTACTATATTCGGTTATTTATGCATATAAAGTTCTATTTTGATCATCACTTTGATGTTTTGGATCCACAAAGAACCCTTAAGATAGGCAAACATGTACTTTTCATACACTTCTCATATATAGGTTTAAGCCAGCTGTGCTAGCATAAGCTAGTGTTACCTACTTCCCTATGGAAAGAGCAAACACTAGCTACAATTGGTTATTATCTACATTACATGCAATTAACTTACTATGATTACCGCGCGCAGCATTTGTGCTGACTGAATGAAAAATCCTGCTGATGCCAGAACAATCAGACAAATGGTTGGAAATGAACGAAACACAGACAACCTTGGCTTCAGCTTATAAGTTAAACATTTAGTAGGACATTAGGTAATACAATTTCATTACATTAAGATATGCATTTTACTATTTTTAAATCTACACTTAAGACTCACTTCTTCTCTCTGGCCTTCTAGTCAGAGCGGAGTACGACTCCTGACATTTCCCTGTGTGCGATTTTTTTTTTTTTTGCTGTTTACTGTCTTCTGTTTGCTATTGTAGTAATGTGTTTTCATTGCATGTACAGCACTTTGGCTCGACCAAAAACATGTGCTATATAAATAAAACTTGATTTGATTTGACTATGAATCATAAATAGCCTAATCAACGATCACTTGTGTAAATCCCATAAGAAGGATTATCGTACCCCTTACTGAATATCTTCTTCAACAGATTTGATCAGTCATGCGCCTCCCCCCCCGACCCATTCCCCCCTGCTGCACCCCCCATTGTCCCCACTGCCTGGAAATGGCCCTCTTACCTCTCCCACCTCTACTCAGCCCCCGGCCATCAGCTCACAGACACTTCTCACATCAACCCCCGGTTCTTCTCCACCGGCTGACGACACTTTGTCCTTCTCAACCTACCAGGTGAGGAGGGAGCTGCAGAAGTGTAAGGCGAGGAAGGCGGCGGGTCCAGATGGCATCAGCTCGAGGCTCCTCAAATCCTGTGCGGATCAGCTGTGTGGGATTGTGGAGCTTCTGTTCAACCTGAGCCTGAAGCAAGGGAGGGTACCACAACTGTGGAAGACGTCCTGTGTGGTACCTGTGCCAAAGACCCCTCACCCCAAGGAATTCAACAGCTACCGGCTGGTGGCGCTGACATCACAGCTGATGAAGACCCTGGAGAGGCTGGTCCTTGGACACCTCCGGCCCCTTGTGAGACCGTCAATGGACCCGCTGCAGTTTGCCTACCAGTTTCGCTTCGTAAAACTGATTTTCCAACTGATTTTGTTCGCAAACTCATAACGCAGCTAATTTTGATCTGATTTTTGATCGTTTTCTATCTTTTACTGATTTGTACACTGTTTGATTATTGGGTAAAAGCAGATTTTCATTTCTCGTGTGTGAGTTGTTGTGTCGCCGACGGTTTTGAGAAGTGGGCTGGACTGTAACCGCTTGTCGTTTGGATGCTCTCGGACAGGCCAACCCTCTAGTTCCGTCCTCCCCCGGCCCGCGCTTCCGACACCTTACACTCGGTACGGGGGCACCCTCGAATGAGTCGTGTAAGGCTACCCCGGTTAATCAACAAAATTTGTTTCCAAACGTCGTAATGTCGTATCCGTTGTACCAACCCCCGAAGTAGTTGCTCTTTTACCGTCTATTTCAAGTTGCCAGACGCTCGAGCGACATACGAGCTCGACTCGCGAGTAACACCAAATGGTGAAGAGTTGGTAGGTTAAGGGGCCAAGAGAGGTGGCGGGGGCGACTGCTGTGGAACAGGGAAGAGTTGCCATCGGTCCACTCTCCCTCCCGACGTCTTTCACATTCCGCTCCTTCACGCCGCCCATGTCTACCGTAGTCGAGCTCCCGAGGAGTTTAGGACACCGTCTACTGCGACAGACCCTAACAACCTCCCGAAGACAAGTCGGACTCGGGACTTCGTTCCCTCCCGCATCCGGTGTTGACACCTTCTGCAGGACACACCATGCGACACGGTTCTCTGGGCGAGTGGGCCGTTCCTTAAGTTCCGCGATGGCCCCGCGCACCGCCGACTGTAGTGTCGACTACTTCTGGGACCTCTCCGGCGACCGGGAACCTGTGGGCGAGGCCGGGCGGAACATCATTTCCCTTTATATAACTTTAGACGACCGTTTGATTAGGAATGGTTAACGTTAAATGAATACGAAGTTGATTACACAGAAATTTCCACACATCATTTTCTACATAATTTTTCAACTTCAAGTTTTAGGACATCCAAAAAACGGCAATTGTGACGAGGTTTCAACTCCCTTCCGCGCTTATGGCTATAGCTTTTACGATTTTCAAGACAAACCGTAACCTTAACAATCCCCAGGTTTGATCCGCCAAAAGTACTATAGACTCAATTTAACCGTTAGTACATAAAAAGTTGTTACCTTTTTATTAAAATTTCACTTTTTATGATACTAACGTTAATTGAAGTCTTAGTACTTTTTGTGGGCCGATCAAACTGCGGGATTGTTCAATGGGTCCGGGTTTGTTCTTGTAAAATCTAAAAGCTTTTTAGCCATAAGGCGCCAGGAGTGAACTCGTCAACAAATGCTTTTTTGGAATGTCCTAAAACTTCGAAAAGTTCGAAAAATTATGGGTAGAATGATGTGTGGAAATTTCTGTGTAATCAGCTTTCTTTACTTAACNTTTTATTTTATTTATTTTATTTATTTTATTTATTTTATTTTTATTTATTTTATTTTTATTTTTTTTATTTTATTTTATCCTTATAGCTTTATGAAGCACCTTGAGATGACGTTGTCTTTAAAGTGTGCTATATGAAATGTACTGTCCCCTGTGATGATGGCAATTTAAAGCGACAACAAAATGACAATGAAATCTGCTGATTTTCTCGCTTGGGTCTTTGAATCTACGCAATTATTATCGACCTAAATTGTTGTTTTGTGTTGCTTTTTGTGGAATGCCCTTCTCTCCCTCCGTATGCATCTCATTATTATACTAGACTTGTATTTCAATTTCTTTGTAAAGTGCTTTGGGGAAAAATTAGCTTAGTTGTTTGATCGCACACTGCTGCTGGAATGTATTTAGGAGGAGCATCATTATTACTGTGAGTTAAATGCAAACGTCCACCTACTTCAGCAACTACTGTAGAAAGTAGATTTCACACTCTAAAATCACTTCTGAACAACAGAAATAATCCGTGAAGTATTGGGATTAAATGTGGCTTGAGGTCTCTCTATTTTCAGTCTCACTGGGGATATTTGCGCTGAAGACTTTTTTTCTCTGTGCTGAAGTTGACTTGACTTTGTACAGATAGCCTAAAATACACCCATGAGCTGACAGATGTTAGCAGATAGCAGTGGGGGATATCTATAATTCCCTGGCTGTCGCTAAGTGTGATTGAAGACCGTGCCATGGTAGTTCAGAAGCCTTTTTTTAATATGTTTTGGAAGATACTGTTAGAACTTATTTTTTATTATATTTCACAAAACTTCACAATTTTTGGATGGGACTTTGAGCTTCTCACAACTACACTGCAGAAAAATAAGTTTACACTGTTTAAAGACGGTACAAGGGTGAATGTTCTTATCAGAAATGCCAATGCTTTTGGTCAAATGGATGTTTTATTATTACTATTTTAACTACAGCCATGTGCCTTCTTAGTACTTAGGTAAAGATTTGCTAGGTAGGCTTATAGCATAAATCAGGTGTTGATATTCCATATTGTATAGTCAAAGGCATGTCTGCACACACACATATACACACACAAGTACACAAGTACACACAGTGAGAAATGGATGTCCTGGGGCCGGGTAAGGCCAGAAAGCATCTTGGCATAGAGAACGCTGGCCAGGTCTGAATACAAGAGTTTTGCAGGAGTTATCCATCTTTATAAAATATACACTTATTGTGACCTTGGTACGGGTACATAGATAAGTCCAAGAGGGCTGCTGAGAAGTTAGGGGGAAAAGTACAACCATCCCTCTGCTCCTTCTTTTCACACATTTCTCACAACGTGAGAAGAGGGCCATCAATTATTTACCCTTGCAGACAAGGCCAATGATAGAGGCAGGGGGGATCAGGAAGGGAAGAAAAAGAGTTGGAAAGGAAAGAGAAGATTATAGTAGTACAAGGGCTCAATTATTATCACCAAGAGGGAACAATCAGTTAGTGAGCCTTGACTGGAATAAGAGTTCAGTTAAGAGAGGCAAGATTCAAGACTCACAAGATGCAAGATGTTAGATCAGACAACATGTTGATGATGGTCCAGTTTTGTCCTCCAGTTTATCGGTCACACATACACGTGAGGGCCTAAGATATTCTACAAAATAATATTTAAAAACATTAAAAAAATATATATTCTTTTTAATATTTGTTTTTAGTTATTTTTTTAGTTATATTTTTCATTAGTTTTACCAAAATAGCTTGATTTAATTGTATTTAAAATAACATTTCCAAAGAAATAAATCCTTCGAATCTGCCTATTCAGTTTCTGTTGTGTGAAGGGTTAAATGAAAGAAGCTCGTCTCTGAGTTACTGTGAAGAGAGGAGCTGTTGGAGGAGCTGTCCAGGCGGTCCAGCTATGAATTCACAGAGGGCCCAGCTATACTGAACGAGAGAGTAATGTCAAATGACAGTACAATTGACCAATCATATCTTCCCTCTAAATCGGTGGGTGTGACAAGTTCCGCCCGCTGTGAAACTTTTCTTGTTTCCATAGCAACAACAACTTCCTGTCAACAGCGTTAACTCGCCTTCAAAATAAAAGCATGCCAAATTACACTTAAGACATGGGGCTGCATGATTTGGTGAAAAATTACGATTATTGAGGAAAATACTTATTTGTTTTCAACATGTTAGTTTGATTTTCCTAAAATAATCAACAACATATTTGTGCTTACTGAGTACAAAAATATAAAAAGGGTAACAATTGGAGGCTCATATTGTGATTACGATTGATATTAGATGAATCGTTCAGCCCTGATATAGTGAAATGACCTTTATCAGCAAAGACCATTTCGGCCACATCGCGCAGCCCTTTGTCCTACGTCATTTTCTTTAATCCCTACAAATGCCTGTATTTATAAAACGGTAGTTTAACTTCTACAAGGTCTTTTAGACAAGAAGATTACATTCCAGTCTCGGGCAGGGGTTGCTTTTCCCCGGTCTGCTTTTAGTCACTGCAGTTTTTTCCAGTGGTTTTAAATCGTGTTATTTCTCGCTGCTGTAAATACAAAAAGCTTCAAGGAGGTTCATTGGATTGCATTCACAAGCATCAAATTAGTTTTTTATATTCCACTTCACCCAACTTATCGTATTTCACACAACTATTTATCAAGTGTGAAAGTCATTCAGGCACAGACTCTGAACTAATATTGGCAATTAAGTGTTTACAATTGTTAATTAAGCACATGATTTCATTTCAAGTGACTTGTTGTAAATGGAAGGGCATTTCAAAATGTTCCACCCACACTGTCAACACCTGTTTGTGAGTGAGGCTATTATACTTCTCTGATGTAAAATATGGTTTGCATGTTTGTAACAGGTTTTAAAGTAACTGCAGAAAAGCACATACAACTATGACTGTGTACATGAATGTACCTTCATTTGTAGGGCTTTTATACTAATTTAAAACCTTAACTTTGGTTGTTTGCCAAAGGACACAAATGGTAAATCATGAACTGTACAGACTCACTCTAATCATATTTTAGCAGCCAATCCTGCTTAATTCCAAATCGGTGTCAGCCTGCACCTGTTGGCGCTGCTTAAACACACTTAGGTGTGCCCCACCTCGTTGCTTTTGATTAAGGTCCTTAGGTTGAGAAAATGTCATTTGCACCCCACAAGGTGGCTCGTGGGGCTCCATTTCAACAATTAATTCTCACTGTGCTTATGACAGTGACAAAATACCCACCGACCAGACTAATAACTCCAAGCCCATTTGGAATGGAAATAGGCTCCCTCCTCATCCGTTAAGAGAGAAAAATGACTCCTTGTTGGCGGCATGGGGTAGCGTTTCTTTACTCCCCTTCTCTTCTGCCCCCATGGAGCAAGGTCTTTGAAAAATTGGGCTATGTGACAGAATCTATAATTCTCTTGGAAACCTTGGTTTCTCAGATGGCTCATGAGACCATTTCTGGCTTCTACTAGGTGGCTCTGAGGAGGGGGCTCAGCAAAGACGTTGTGATGGTAGTATGACATTACCACCAGTAAGTGTGGATAATTCACCTATAAGGTTGCCTGTCACCTCAACTGTTGATTGATGTCCCTCATCTTCCCTTTGGACATCATAAATCTCATCTGGCAAAGTGAAACGTCTGCATTCGCTGGAAACAATGACATGAAAGGCTGCACAAAGCAACCCCGTATCTGACTGTATATCAAACAGTGAGAAAACAGGCAGCAATAATGTGCCTGTTTTGAACGGTTATGAGAGATGTTATCCTGCTTCTACTGACTTCTGGCTGTTTCTCCAATTTCCCCTCTCTGTCTATATTTCATTGAACTACTGTAACAACCTAGTCTTCCTATTGCTACTTTCCCAGCACCATATATAAGCTACGTATATATGCCAAGGCAGAGACAGTTTTACTGCCAGGTTTAGATATGGTAAATACAAATAAACCTGGCTGAGATTTCAGTATTCATCCAGCAATTTGTTTACTGGTTCTTCATAGTGACAACCTCACTGACACACCAAATCGGCCTGATATCATTACAGCATGTCAAGTGTGCAGAGGATCCAAATCACACATAAGGTACAGTACATCCTAGGTCTGTATACACAAGGTCTATGAGGCAAACTAGAAATGCAAAAATAAAGTATTTTTCCAATATTGACCATATATAGTTTTCTATGTTCTTGAGTGTAGGTGCTTTGAATCCACACTTTGCTATTTTCGAGCCCAAATGTGAGTACTTTATATTACAAATATTCATGCTACTTCACAAAGACATACCAAACATCTGACACTGTACACAGCTACAGGTCAGTAGCTGTATGTTTGTGATCTATTTTGTTATTCTGTCCAAGAGGGTAATTTACTTTTCACTGGACACACAATGAAACTTTTTGATATATTTCTTCTCTATTCTAATGCCTCTCTGTGTAATTCATCTTTATGCTCTGTGCTCACAAACCCTTTCCAGACGTGAAATCACCTCTCTCACCTCTCTCGCATCGCACTAAATTCAAATGCCAATCCCAGTGTTGGGACATTCCCAACTGGCCTCCACAGTTACAAAATGCCACTATATATTCTGCCCGACTGTCACCTTTCCTCCTCCCCCTGTGATCCTGTCCTCTGGTGACCCCCTTTCCACCACCCACTCCACATATCTCTCTCTCTCTCTCTCTCTCTCTTTGCCAGGAACCCTGAGGAGAGTAGATTTTTCTTTTCTCGCAGGCACTCTTCTGTCCCTGGACACGTTATTCCTCCTCCTGCTGGCGGCCTTGCTAACAGATTGCCAATAAGCTTGGTGGCAGGCCCCGCCAACGTATCCCCCCTTCACCCCCCCTGTAATGGCCTCTCTCTGGGGAGGGAGCTCCAGCTTGTCACTGATCCGACTACCCTTATAACCCTCTCCTCTTTTCCTCTTCCTGTCACACTTTCCACCTCCTGCGTTCAGGCCGTTCCATCACAGGTTGCAGGTGTTCCTCTCACAAGCAAACGTACACATGGCAATGCATGCTTGACTGCACACATGGATGGACACACAAGCATACACAGTCAATAAAGGTAACGCACAAAGTTTTGCACAACATGCACTCACACACTTTTAAGTATTTATGTCTTGCTCTTTGTCTTCAACACAGAACCTCCTTTTTGGTTCTTTTTTTGGCCTATATCATATATTTATGATCGATAGTCCACCAGCAAACGTACAGGATGAAGTGTCAGGAATGACAGGGAAGCACAAAACCTTGGATTGCTATACATGCTGAAATGGTGAGCATATGGCTGAAGTAAAAGCTATACCCTGTATGTAAAGAGTTTCTGAGAGGCTTTGTGATATTAAACCATAAATTACCAAAAACGTTCAAAACAACCAAGGTCTTATTTTCAGACCAGGTTTATGTATATTACAGTTTTTCTCGATTGCTAACACATGTTTTTTTTTTTTAAATTGCTCAGTTTCTCAGAACACTAAACACAATTCACAAAACCACACACCCAAAGTGCAAAACACCTAATTTTCTCCTGCTAAATGAAGAACTGCACTCAAAACTACATAAACACTTTAGCACCAAATACAACACACTTGCACCAGATATAACACACTTCATTCATAATACTAGATTGTTTGACCACCCAACTACACACTGCTGAGCATAATCTAAAGCACGTTCATCTGTTATGGGCTATGCTCGTACATAGAGGTTTCTGC
>NW_011353457.1:80655-94601 GCF_000735185.1 Notothenia coriiceps | reverse complement strand
GCTGTTTATTTTTTACCTTTTTAACCTTAAAAAACTCTCCAGAGTACAGTACAATTGTATAACACCTCACAGTTACAGTTTTTCTCGATTGTTAACACAAGTTTTTTTTTTTAAATTGCTCAGTTTCTCAGAACACTAAACACAATTCACAAAACCACACACCCAAAGTGCAAAACACCTCATTTCTCCTGCTAAGTGAATAACTGCCCTCAAAACTACATAAACAGTTACCAAATGCAAACTTTTGCACCAGATATAACACACTTCATTCATAATACTGGATTGTTTGACCACCCAACTACACACTGCTGAGCATCATCTAAAGCACTTTCATCTTTTATGGGCTATGCTCATACATAGAGGTTTCTGCTTGAGTTTACAGAAATACAGTAAATGAAGAAATACAAATGAGTTGTAGAAAAAATTAATATTTTATTCAAAACTAACATTGTGCCACATGCATCTCAGCACATAGTTACTATGCTTCGGTATTGTTTGCTAAACCCAGTTTGTAACTGCTGCTTCCTGTGCCTCATTGAAAATCCTTAGCCTTCCACCTGCACCTCTTCTTTTCAGTCCTTCAGATAAACAACAAAGATATAGTGGTTGGTCCGTGTCTGTGTTGCTTTTACAACAGTAAATTGTGCAGGATATTTGTACAGTTATATGCAACATGCCAACAATTCAATTACAGTAATGAAGTAAATACGTTTCACACAACAGATATAAGCACTGATATATCATGAATTATGCAGAGCTAAAAACTGGTAACTAACCTGTTTTAGTGTCCAGATTACAGAGGCAACAGTACATCGGCTTAGATTAGGCTGAACCCTCTGTCCAGCCTCTCTCATCGTCAAACCATGGTTGATAACATTTCATTTCATTAGAGTACTCTTCCTCCTCCTCTCACTCTCTGCCCAGCTCTTCCTCTTCCTCTTCCTCTTGCTCATGCTTTGCTTCCATGTTGGCTTCCATTGTTGCAGTAAGAAAGTACTCACCTGTGGTCTTTTTATAGTGCTAACATCCTGATTGATGAGCCAACAATTATGCTATCAGGTGTTTGGTCAGGTGGAACGTGTTTCTTGATCATTGGTCCATGTGTGAGGCATTTTGAATATCAGTGTTTTAAACCTGCTAACACGTGACTTTATGTCAGGTTCCTGTGTCTTACGTGGAGAAACGTGTGCAGTGGTTTGCAGAAAGTGCCATGTTGATTTGCAAATTATGTGAAAAGCTGGAAACGTGTTTAGAGTTTTGGAGATTTGAGCTGAAGTTTTGCCCTTTGAGTGTCGGTTAAAATAATTGTGCTTTATGTATCATTTTAGTGTTTTAGCAATCAAGAAAAACTGTAACAAACACATTTAATATGAAAATGGAGAATAGTAGCTTATTAAATATCGTAAACACAAATACATGTAAATGTTTTTTTTACCCACAGTAGTGTGCAGTTATTTTTGAGACATATTATAGCTATAAATACTTTTGCAAGAGCAGTTAATCTAGCCACTATCTCAAACAAAAAGCTCCTCCCCCCCCCTCCCCCATGACTTCAAATCCAGATATTGATTAAATGGGCTAGAGAGCTCTAGGGTTTGTGATATGACTAAAATGTGCCTTCAGTGTCCTGTAACCTTTCAAGTGTATCTGCCACCCGCTTGCCCTGTCAATGATGATTTAATGGCTCAGATTACCCTTTTTCCAGAAAGCCCCACAGTGTCAGGCACACCTTGGCTTGGGAGCAAGTGTGCTATGCTTTTGTGTGGAAATGTGTGTGTGTGTGTGTGTGTGTGTGTGTGTGTGTGTGTGTGTGTGTGTGTGTGTGTGTGTGTGTGTGTGTGTGTGTGTGTGTGTGTATGTGTGCTCTGGTGTACCAGAGAGAGTCCAAATTGATTTTCTTACTTTGACACACTCACAGTACTGGACTTTATTTTATGAATTGACATTTAGGATGAGAGTTCTTCAATTTTCTTTACTGTTTTGTTTATAAGTGTTTAAATTAAGTGAATTGTGTTTCTTGCAGTGTAGCTGTTCGCAGGGGAATTTAAAAACGGGTGGCAGCCTAGAATAGGATTAGACCCATTCTCTGATGAAATTAAATAATTGCTCTGGTTTGTGCCGTCACCAACTCAACAACAACAACAACACACGTCAACCTGCTGGGATTTCTCTCTATTGCATCAATGATGCCGCCTAGCTTGTGACAGCTACAAAGGTATCAAAGGGCAAGTGCTCATTTATGTTCCGGCAGCAAATCCATTATTTCCTCCTGGTGTGTGATGTTTGTGCGTGTGCGATTGTGTGTGTGTATGTAGGTACATGCATTCATTTATGGATCACTGTACATTTCGTAGTCAATCAAAAGGACAGGTATGCTGCAGGTCTTGGCCTACTTCCGAGGAATATGACTAATTCAATTCGCTGCCATGTAACAAGCAAAGGGAAAGTAATGAAAAGTTTTCAGGGAACAGCATGTCACTGAAGAAATACAATGTGGAAAAGGAAATGTCACACCAGGTTATCGTTTATAAGTGTTATTCTCTTAAGTCCCCTCATTCAACCTGTTACTCATGTACGTCTCCTTTTGTGCCTGTATCAAACTCCCACTTCTACCATTTGTTTTTCAGCCAGCCCCTGGCCTCTTTTATACTTGCAATTAACCATAGAAACCTCTGTGATGGCTGTCATTACCTGCATACATGGAACAGGCACACTCCCCAAGCCTGACACAATTAATTACTTGCAATAAATGTCACATTTCCTGATATTCCTAAGCCATTTTGAAAATATATGCAGAGTTTCCGCTCTCTGTATTAATGTGCGTGTGTGTGTGTGTGTGTGTGTGTGTGTGTGTGTGTGTGTGTACATATGTGTGTTGCAAGGTAGGTTATGGGTAAGAAATAATCAAAAAGGGAATAGAAACCACCAGATTTTGTGTTTAAAAATCTGAAGGTCAAATTCAATCCAATGAACTAACTACAGACAGGAGAAGGGACAAGTTTGGGCTTCAACTCAATACAGCATTGAATGTTACCACCAAATATATCTAAGATACTGCACAGATATTGATAGTAAACCTTTGCAGGATTAAACCCGATGTATTGGGCCTTAAGACAAATGAAATGCCTTGTATCACCATTATCTGGGTCTGAATGAAACGGATTGAACTGCTGGCTACATGGGGCGTTTGTATTGCATAATGTAGGTTTTCTTATTTGACCTCATGAACTTAATTTCCATGATTTGGATAAAAAGATAATTAAAATCATGCTGTATACGGTCCCCCATGCAGGACACAGGAGATGGAAATGTTTTTTCTTTAGATTTTTAACAACTATTTACCTCAGAGATCACAGGTATGAAACCACTATTGCTTCTTATCATCTGGATAATGGAAAACCAACAGGGAGCTCAAAGTCATAATTGAGCCATTACTGAGAGCCGATCTTTTCTGGAGCTAAAATTATTAGAATTTTAGAGTATCACTTTTCCCTTAATGAACACCAATAAATTCCAACCATTATTGCTCTACACTCTTCTATATATACATGCTTTCAATATTGAAGACGCACGCATTAAATATGTTTGTGTACCTATGGAACCCCACACATTGGGTAGATGATTGTTTTATTTATCTAAGCACTCTTTTAAGGATAGTTCGATTTTTTTTTCTCTGCTTCTGTAGTGGCGAGACCTCATAAAAGGTCAATTTTGATCTCAAACAACATTTCAGTGACATAGACATTGCACGAGGGTGGCCATGGAAAGCCTTATTTGATAGTTCTTTGAATAAAATGGTGCTATTTTTCCCCGACATCACCACACCACCGCCTGAGGCATCTGAATTCCTTTGAATTTTTTTTTCTTATTCCAGATGATGACCTCGGGAGAGCAGGCAGGATCAGACACCTCCTGCTTGGCTTGCATTTTAGCCCCAGTAGCTCGGTTGTCTTATCCGTTACATTTGTAATGAATGGATTCAGGTTTCTTCATCCCCTCAGGCTCCCGGGGGCACGCCCACTTGCTGGTTTTATGCTGACTGAATGAACATGTAAGATTCCTGACTTGGGCGGGGATGACATGTATCTTCACACTCACTACCGTGCATTTAAAAACACATAGCTGCAAGATGCTCACAGACACAATTTGCCACAGGCCCTCTGGTCCTCTGACTGACAGCAGAGGACGATGAGAAGGGGCAGTGGTGAGATATAAAATTGCTGCAGGCAATAGTTTAGATCATAACACTACAGCTACTTCACAGATCCCAGGGCAGACTCCCTGAGGCCCCACACAATCTCTCCGGTGTGATTGCCCTCCATTTGCAGGAATATCACATGCAAATACGCTCAGTACCTCAAATGATTTTCAAGTAGCACTTCACCTAGAACTGTGCATGCATGGAAAAAGCTGACAGAATTATCTGGTCTACGTGCAGGAAAGTGTTACGTACAGTCCAGCAACTGCTTTAAACTTGGTGAACTTACAGTAACAATTAAGCTTCCTAACTGACTCGCTTGATGAGATCCTCTAAATCTTTCATTGGACGAGAAGCACTTCCTCCTCCCGTTGCTCTTGCCAGCTTCTTGACTAAATCATTACATAATGAGATGGCATATGATCCAGTGCACAAGGTGAAGTACTTTGCTCTTGAGCCATTTCCTTCTGGCAGATATTGATGCAGACACTTTGCTTCACATTAACCCCAACCTTCATCCTTACATTACAATGTTAATGGTGGGATAAAGTAAAGACATGAATGAGTTATATTATCCTATAAGCAAGGAACTTTTCTGGCATATTCTATACTGTAGAAATGGCTGTATAGGTAGTGTTAACACGCCATTGCCTTTAGTTGGTGTACACAAGAACTCATTTGATATGAAGGATTGTGCCTGCGGTAGGTCTGGTAACGATGCACAAACTCTCCCCCTCCCCCCAATGCTCACTGCGGTAACCATTACAGTCGACTGACCTTTCTCAGGCTACACTACAGTGTACAGACATCATTATATCCAGTCCCACAACTAATATAACAACAACAGTTAAAATGTCTCGCTAACGCTTAAGCTTCGCAGTGGCAGGTTTGCTGACACTTAGAGCACTGAACTTAAATTAATCAACACAGACATGAATAAATGGACCATGATACTGCTTCCCAAACAGGGGTACAAACAAATCTACAGTACAACAGCCCTTTCAGCCGCTCAACTAATCTGATCTGGCAGATCAGAGAAGAGGAAAATGGGAAACAAAGTGAATAATCACATTACTAATTTCAACATGACTCATGACACCAAGACAATGTAGGTGAGAACACACACATGAAAATGTTACAACATAATCCGAGTCCCTGAGACCACATGTACAAAACACCAAGATGTACTGCAAATGTCAACACTCTTTGTACTATAAAAGTCACCATGATTAAGTATTGATACCTATAAATCATATACTATAATAGAAGTCTTAGAGTAATATATTTCCTTCATTAAAGGGGACCTATCATGCAAAATGCACGTCTTGATGTCTTTTATACATAAATATGTGTCCCCGGTGTGTCAGGGAACTCACAAAGTGTAAGAAAATAAAACCCTCTCTCTTTTCCTCCGTACCCAAATCTCTAAAAACGGGGGTACAACAGAGCAGATCCAGATGTGCGTCCGATATGACTTAATATCGGAAATGTGGACCCACAGCACTATCAGAAACGTTGCTATCAGAAACAATGCCCGACGTGTTTTGGACGTAATATGGTCTTTGTTTACATTAGCAAGCATCGCTAACACTGAGAGCTAACCTGTACTGGAGAGAGTAAAAAAGCAGGAAATAATAAAAGGAACTCACCTTATCTGCCGGTAGCATTCTGAGCAGGCATTAGCTCCACCTCCTCTTTTCTTTTTCAAGCTAAGGCTCCTGAACCTGCAGTTCTAACAGGCCTGATACAGAGGGATATGAGGGATGTCTATAATGCATGATCTGTTTGGCATTTTGAGCAAAACACATCATAGACATGTTTTTTTATATATTTTTATATATCTGAGACCCATAATATATGCCTAAAAATAACATAATAGGAGACCTTTAAAACGTGTTTTTACCCTTTTTTTTGCCAATATTTTGTAATATTGTAGAAAATCCGTTCTCCCCTTAGAAACATGGTTGCTGTTATCAAGCATATGCCTGCATAGAGAAGTTATATGCAATTCTCTTAATTGACCTTTTTTTTAACACAGTTACGTCTCTGATCCGTCAGCAGATGCAGCTGTTGACACTGGGCATTCTTAAATTGGGAATTGCCAATGGTATTTTACAGGGGAACCATATATTCATGGTAGTAGCACTGTTGAGTGATTTGCAGTGGATCATAACTGAGCAACAGTCCACTGGTGGGACTCTTCAAGGGGCTGCAATTTGAACAGCACCCCTCTATTGACCTCTCTGATGCACCACTTAATGTTTGGACGGTACAGTGCATCGTGGCGGTGGATAAATGCCCATTTGACTATCTCTTAACGCTTACTAATTATCCCAAAGGAAGCTATTAAACTGCGGAAAAAAATAGGTGCAAGGGCCTATATCTACCATAGTGGGTAATTACCATACTTAATATTTTCCCAATATCAGACACAGTTGGCAGCACAACCCCTAAGGCAGGCTGAAGCTTTACTCTCATAATAAAACATCAAAATGTGGGGACCATCTATTATGTGCCGAGTTATCATCTCCTTGAACTAGCTTGGCCAGACATGTTGAAAGGCTATGAAAAGGAAAACGTTTTTCCGTTATATTACTTTTAAATAAGCACCTGTACATTGTGCCTCATTTCAGTAATCCATCCCAGTGAAGCCCAATTACAGTGCAGGCAACTATGGAAAGAGCTTTGATGAGCTCTTAGCAACCCTCTTGGGATAACGCTCTACATAGAATCTCACACAACTGTTCGTTTGCCTCCTCTCCTTTCCTGAATTACAGTAATCTTTGTATTCATTTGGCCTATTGAAAGGTTTTACGCGATCCCAGCCTGCTTAAGGACATTACAGTAGCAGGATGCTTTTCACTCTAACAGTTTCCCTTTTCAATGTTCAAAGCGAGCCATAACACCATTATCACACAATTTTTACATGACTCCTTGGGATTTACAAAACTCTCCCTGCCAGGTATACAGACATGATGAAACCATGTTGCTCTACCTGACAAAGAAGGCTGAAAAAGAAGAACAAGATAAGCCAAGATTCAAGAGGTCACCAATAGATTTCAAAGGGGCTTTTCCAAATCATTCCCCTTTTGTTAAACAGCTTTAAAAATGCATTTTACAAACCATACTTTAAGGACATACACAGGATCTGGAGCAACATATCAAAGGGCATGTCATCATTTCACTACAATTTAAAAATACAGTATTTCATTATAGCACATCATCTAATTAGGTCATGACTATTCACTAAAGAAGAAAGCAGCCATGAGGACAGTATTATAATCAGAATCAGAATCAGAATCAGAATACCTTTATTAGTCCCACAGAGGGGAAATTTGCAGCGTTACAGCAGGAAAGAGCCACAGACAGCTTACTGTTGCGTATCTGAAATGCGTTAAAGTACTAAGTTACAATATAATAAACAAATAACACAACAATATGCTAAAAAAGTACTAAGTTATAATATATAGATTGAATACCATGTACAAAGTCATCTTGTGACCTGCAAGAGCAGTCATAACAATGGATAGAGTTCCATTTAAATTAGTTAAATTGATTGACTATTTCCTTAATTATTTGAATTATTCAGAGGTAGAACACAAAATAATACACCCAACACACACACACACACACACACACACACACACACACACACACACACACACACACACACACACACACACACTGAAATTCCTTTCAAACTTCTGCACTGGAGTGTCAAATGCTGAATAGCAACTTATTTCAGGATATCCAACCACATTATTCTCAGGGGTCATCTCGTTTTTTTTTCTAATGTCCCTCAAAGGACCAGGCAACAAAGAGAGTGACCATGGGATAATTCCCCAGTGTACACACATAAGAACATGTGTGCATGTGTGCCCATATCACCTTCTTTAATTTAAAACTGCATACACTTCAGTGGAGCAAGCCAGATGCAAATGTTTTTCAGCTAATATATTAACTTTATTTTTTAGTGTAAGATCTTGTTTGCAGCAGGTGCTTAGAGGATTGCATAAATCTAGCACACCGATTTCCCTCATGTGGAAAATCTGTATATAGAATACTGAATCCTGTATATTAAGGTTACCTTGGGACTGAATGTAGAATACATACAAAGGATATCTGTAATTTAAAACCTGGAAAACCCTTATTGGTTTTGTATTAATTTTCCTGGGCTTTAAAATATGTAAAACCTGTTTATTAAAATAAATCCCATCTTTCAGTGTCAGTTGTTTTGAGGTTGCTATGCGGACTATTAAAATATGCCCTTGAGTCTTATAGCTATTCTTTTTGGAATATACATTTTAAAAAACGACTAATACATTATAAATTACGTTGGAGATCATTTTTTTACATCGGGCAAATACTTATAGTGTAGTTCCAGTCTTTGCCTGATCTGGTAACTTGTAAATCAACTTTAAAATGTAACGAAAAGGGACACTTTGTAAAAGATAACCTCAAGTGAACTGAGATCCTGTCAAAAACAATAATACCATGAAGGATTTGTCAAACTCAGAACAAGATGAGAAGCGCTTCTGTATGTGTGCAATGTTCCAAACAAACAAAAATAATTGTTGGTGCCTGTTTATTTTTGGAAATAGATGCAAATGAAAAACTGATTGGGATTGCAGTCTTTCTGGATAAATTATTCCACAAATTAGGATGGGGTTGGGAGTGCAGAAATAAATAAAAAATAATCCCCATCCCTTATCTTAAGCAGTGTTTTTCTCTAAAGTTCTACTAAAACCCTAAATTATTGGGCAAACTTTATCTGGGATATTAAAATGATTAATTATATAATATTTCCATCCATCTTCTCAACATAAAAAAGAGGCTGTCAATTAATTCCTATTTAGATAATAAGGTCAGTTGAGTATAAAAAAAACTTCAGTAAATACTTGAACAGATAACATCCAATAGTTCATTCATATCAAAAAGCCCTTGCCAGTCTGATGGCAGGTGTTTCTAGCGATCCAGTGATCTGACTTTACAGACTTTAGATCCCCCAGCCAGCACAATCACACACACCACAAGGACTTAAGAAAATGAAATTAAAGTGTCTTGTAATTCTACATCAGTCAGAGTAATTACAATAATTATATAAAAGGTATCCATGTGATCTTTATAGCTTTGTGAAGCACCTTGAGATGACGTTGTCTTTAAAGTGTGCTATATACATCAAATGTATTATTATTATTATTATTATTAATGTGTGAATTGAGTTGGCAACCAAGATACACATTTCAGAATCTTTAGTGACTGTTTATTTACCCCTCACTGATAGGTCTCTGTTCAGTTTTAAAATCTAAAGTTAAGACACCTTTTTGAACTCATTTAACACTGCCCAAAATACTTAAAATGTCTTTGGCATCAAATGGCTTTCCAATGTCTAAAAATAAAGAAACATTCAATAAAGATTGAATCCCGTTTGTTTAAACAACTTTCTTTAAACAAGGTTGTGATGGATTCTAACTGGATGTTGATGTAACACACGTCCTGGTAGCCTTGGGATTTTCTGAAACAGATGTGAAAGATTGATGGTTACTTCTGGCGATGAGTACAAACAAATGTTCTTTAACAAAATCTTTGTCTCGCCTTGTAACCCTAATAAACGTAGAAACCAATCCTGTGAAATCTGAATGGAATATGTCTTTGGCTGAAAGGGTAAATGGATGCCTAACAACCAGAGGGTTGGTGGTTCGCCTCCCAGCTTGGCAAAGGCAAGACGGTGTTGGAATTGCGTGAGTTAGGATCACGGTCAAGGGCGGTCAACATGAGTATAGAGGTACAGAGGTTTATGGGATGCTACAATGCATGTTCCGTTTCAGAGACATGTTTTGTATCTGAGTTCAGTATAATAGGGGACCTTCAATCCCATCGTGGTACAGGAGGGGTAATATACAGTAAGTGTTGTGGTTCAACCGATCTGAAGCACTATCTGAAGCAGTTACGTGGTATCGAGGGGCAGCGAGGCTTCGTTTGTCATCGATGATGTCACTGGCCTAAAACGATACAAGCCTCGATTCACGCTTAACCAAAAACTTCCTGGATTACTCTAACCACGCTCCGAAGCCTCGGCGCAGTACGTAACTTCACTTTTTTGGTGGCATCACCGGTTTTGTTGTAGCGCCAATAATGGTAGCAAGAGTAACCTTAAATAGTCGTAAATAAGGCCACTTATAACAATTGAAGGTACCCAATGCTGTATCAAAAATCATACTGTGCAGTACCAACACAGAATGGAAACTAAAATGAATGAAGAAAATGTCATGCTAGCCTCAGGAGGTGACACATTTCTGAAGGTTTTTCAACTCTGCTATAATCCATCTGCTGAGTGAGAGCACACATAGACAGAAACATGCACAGACACCACACACACACCCACACACACACACACACACACACACACACACACACACACACACACACACACACACACACACACACACACACACACACAAAAGGAGAAATTGTGGGCGTGGGTTCAACAGCCACAGTGGAGCACAAAAAGTAAGAACCAACTTATTCAAAGTAAAAGCAAT
This sequence comes from Notothenia coriiceps, assembly GCF_000735185.1. Classification (NCBI taxonomy): domain Eukaryota; kingdom Metazoa; phylum Chordata; class Actinopteri; order Perciformes; family Nototheniidae; genus Notothenia; species Notothenia coriiceps. The sequence continues at coordinate 83,861 of NW_011353457.1, read as the reverse complement.
TCCCAGTAGTTTCATCTTCCAGTACCTTAGCTAAGGCTTTGAAGTCACAGAGGGAGAGAAGCTAGTTCCAAGGGTTCCAAGTCTTCATGTAGGTCATTTCATAAAAAGGTTTTAAAGATCACAAAGGCCTTCGTGCCAAATCATAGCTGAGCTTTAGTGAGTGTCTGCGGTACATTTTGGACTATAAATCACAGTATATGGGCCTCTACATTTGTCTGTTAAATCATGCACAAAGAAGAGGCAAGCTGTCCTTACATTGCCCCTTACATTCATTAAATGGATCCAACACTAAAAATGGATATGACTCTTAATGTGAGGAGTTTACAACCAGAGTGTTAAAGATATGGTCCTGCCGCAGAACCACATCTTATTTTCAATTTAGCCTGCAGTGATAGATTTTCATAGGTAAAATATATGAGTATGATAATGCTGCGTTAACAACATTGACTAATAATTATTTGTAGATTTCCTTCAAAGAAGATTGACAAAACCACCATTGAAATGACCCTCTCCTGGTAATGTTACTCTAAGTAAGGCTGATGTTTGTGTTTCTCTTTAAAATATGTCCATATAATACCAAACACTTCTCATTTACAATTTCTATTGTCAGATTAATGAAGACAAAATACTGCCCGATTCAATTTCTATATAAACTTAACACAAAAAGTAAGGCAATTTGTGTTTGGTAGATGAATAAATCTTACACTGTTGGAAAGCCTGTTTTCTTACCTTTCTAATGGTACCACATTTGTGAGGGACAAGCATTTGTGGGATGAGCAGCAGAGCGGAGTATGTGGGGTGAGCCCATAAAAAATGTGACAAATCTCCTCTTATTGCCAAAAAGCAGTGTCACAACATAGAAATCATCTAACAAACACAAATTGCCTTACTTTTTGTGTGGAGTTTATATTTGATACCATGTGTTTTATTGCAGTTATACAAACCTGCAGATTTTTAAGCACAGAATGTTTGTGTCTGTGAAGACAAAGGGAGACCGTGGACAGTGGGGGTTGGTCTCACAGGTAAAAGGACAGGTGTTTTACCAGGTGCAGTTGAAAGATGAATTTTTTGGGCCCTTATGTTCTTCTTGAAGATGTGCAAAAAATGGGGGAGGAAGTTTATAAACTGCACGATAAAAAGAGCAGAGGGATGATGTCTAAAACCTGCATACCCTATGTTGACTCTGTTGTTCTTTTCTCCAAAAATGTGTCCCTAAATTCTGGACACTAAGACGGCAAAACGTAGCTACAACCCCACTGAAGAAAACATGCCTTCACAGGAAAAGGAGTCAAGGTACATTAGCCTGCCATTAAGCAGGAAAAAAGAACAGCTCCTGGTTGGGCGGGTTTTACTTAGAAAATAAAAAAGACTGTATAGCAGTTTGCTGTATATGTAAAACCTCAACTCCCAGTATAGGGTTCCTGATGTAAAATGAGATTGAGTAACATGGATATGTCCCCTAATACTTCCATCAAACATGCAATGGCGGGTGGACTTGCATGTAAATCTAAAGCAAACATGTATTAATGTAAAATAAATGCATGGTCAAAACAAAAGGGAAGGACTTAGAGTAGCATAGTAAGCATAGTAAGTAGCATAATGATGCAGTTGCTTTGCAGTGCATGTTTCTGGGCAACTCAAACCTTTTATGTTATTATATATTATTAAGATTGCAACATGTGAAAGCCGCAATGGTAAAAAAAGGAAATAGTGAGTGCAATCAAATCCAATCAAGCATGCATTGTGATTCACAATCAGTCCTTACTGTGAGAAAAAAGCCATTATTGTACTTTTCTCTGCACAAATTGTGGTAAAAGGTCATGAAATATATCCCGTTGAGCAGCTGATTGCAGATGTTGTTATAATGGAGCTGATTGTGTGATGTGTCAAGAGCCAGCTGCAGCACAACTTAATTCAAGATGATGTCACAGGCTAATGTCTTAACAGGCATGCTGCCTTTCCAGAAATGAGAAAAAAACCCTATAATGCCCGGAAAATGCCATAGGATTTCCTGTATATGAAAGTTAGCATGCCTTACACCAAATAAATTATATGAGACAAAGGCAAATAGGACTGAAGAAATGTGCTTGTGAAGGTGAACTGAGTTAATTGACATAATAATTATTATTAACTTGTTAAATAACCAACTTATTATATTAATATTCTATCTTTTAAACCATATATGTTTTTAACACACACATTTGGATAAATACATTACCTCATATGGCAAGATATGTATGTACTGCAGCGTTGTCTCCTTTTTGATATCCGAGCTATTTGGGATTGTTTTTGGGATTACATTTATATTTTCTAGGAGGAAGACTGGAGGGCCATCGAGGATGTGTTCCTGGATAGGTTACATTTTCTTGTCGTGTCAGCTTGATTGATGTGAAGCACATCATCATGTTGGCTCCAGCATGTTCATGGTTATAGTACATCTACAAAGGTAACTTTTCCATCAAGCCCCTGGCTGTTGTAGATTCAAACTACTACTTCAGTGTTTGTTGCCCTTGTGTGTCGTCCTCACCTATCACTGCAGGACAGCCCTGAGCCTCTTGGGTTGTCGAGGTCCTGACAGGTGCTGGCGGAGAGAGGCAACCGGACCAGGTGCTCCCGTAAGCAGCAGGGGCACTCCCTCATCAGCACATAACAGAAGGACACATTCACCACAGTTTTCCAAATCCAGACCTCTTTCACCCCTGTGTTTTATTTTACAAGAAGAATGTGTTGCATGACCCCAAATTCCCTCAAGTAAATTAACTCTGGCAACATATAAGTGACGTACACATATTTAAAAGAATATACAGGTATACGTTTTTTTTTAAAGTTTAGGTATATGTAGGTACATATGGCTTTATCATATTCCAAAATGATGCTACCTCACTGCAAAATTGTATGAGCTCTATACCAAGGCCAATACATAAAACGGATATGACTGTTAATATTTGGAGTTTAAGCATTTATTCTTTCCATGCTGATGGTCATACTAAACAATACTGAAGAGACTAGTCCAACATGTTACCTTCAGAAAGTGGGAGAAAATTAGGAGCAACAGAAAGAATATTTTATCTCAGGACAGAAACTTTCAGAGCAAGGAATAAAATCTTGGGCTTTCTTGCTTTGAAGTGACAAGGAAAACCTCTTTGATATTGTTTGTTCATGTTTTCCACCCACTGCACTATGTTCTTCCCTTTTCATTTGACTGC
>NW_011353457.1:77129-80634 GCF_000735185.1 Notothenia coriiceps | reverse complement strand
CCTCCTCGCCCAGAAATGCTGCACTCTTGTCCTGGGTGTCATAGTCCGCTTCTGTCCACCTCAGTCCAAGATCTCCAGCTCCTGTCTTCAAGTTCGCCTCCGCGTCTGAAAACTTCATAGAGTCCCGGGTCTGCTCTGCCTCTGCCTTCCTCGAGGCCTCTCTCGTGTGTGGCGTTCTGCTCCATGGGTACTCATACTCCTATAGCTACGCTACTGCCTGACTTATTGTTTGCTTCCTCCTCTCAGCTGAGATTTACTGGTATCTCAACTGCTGCTTCTGTCCTTATTCAGGTCTTCTACAGTTTTCAGGTAAGGTCTCCAGTTGGTATTTGTTCAGCTTTATTCGTGGTAGCTCTGTTGTAACTTTGCTGCAGCCCTTAGCGGGTCTCTACCATTCTCGGCATGATCCTTCCTGGCTACTATGATGCATCTCTTTGCAAGCTGCGACCTCCAGCTGCTTCATCCTTCAGTTCAGCTCCTCCATGCGCACGCTCTATGCTTCTGATCTGTCTCTATCCCTGACCCTCTCTGATGTCAGTACCTCAGCTGCTGCCCATGCTCCGCCTCTTGCTTACAGACTTTGGCTTCGGATCTCCTTTCTTCTGTGCTTGCCTCATGGTCTTCGCTCTTTTCAGCCTGCTCCGGATCGCTCTCCGTCTTCTGGCGCCTCGGGCCTCCAATCTCGGTTGCCCGCTCCCATATCCAGCCATATTTCGCTTATCCATCCTTCCCGCTGGCAGTCCGGTCATTTTGGCCTTCCGTTGTTCCGCAGCCTCTCCTGCATGTATATTATCTGCGATATGTTGTCTGTTGCGACTGGGCTCTAGCTGGTTCCATCAGACGCTCTCCAGGTGGTCCTTCTCGGCTTCGCAGGCTCCTGAGCAACTCTTTGGGACTGGGCCTCCCTCTTGGCACCCTCCTCCACCAGGCTCCTTTCTCTCTCTTGCCCTCTTGGAGGCTCTCCAGGAGAGGCCACAAGGCTCCTCCCTTTCTCTCTACTCTCCTGGAGATCTCGCTCAAGAGAGGCCAGCTCGCTTTGAGTCCTACCTCCTGTTGCTGCCACGTTCCTCTCTGCCATTGACAGCTGCTTCCATCTCCCTCATGTTCCCTCTGATAAAACTGGAAACAACTGCTTCAGGGTCACCTGGTAACCATACAGGCCTTCTCCTCCCTCTCTGCATCCACTCCTCACAGCCGGTGGTACCGCCGCTCCCACTGCTCCTCGCTGCCACACTCCCACACAATCTCTCTCTCCACAGCCATCTCCAAGGCCGCCTGCAAAGGACTGTGGATCTGCAGCTGTATCCCCATACCCTCAAGTCCGCTAGGGGGGAGAGCCCTTGATGAATTGATCACGTGCCAGCTCACTCTGCCACTCCGGGTGGCCCATGTGTGCATTATGCCTGCCCGCGTCAGGCTCTCCACGTCATTAGCCAATGCACGGCAGCGTCTCGTCACCAGACTTCCGACAGCGGTTACTCAATTTGTTCCGGAGCAGCTCTGGCGGGAAACACTGTCGAACCGCCTCTTGCAAAGCCCCCGCTAATGCTCGTAGCTGTGTATATCCTCAGGGCCTAAGTAGCAGCAGACATGACAGACAGCCTCATCTGTGGAGGCAAACAAAAGCCTAGCTGTAGTGCTCTAGTCCATTCTACTTGACCAACCCCCCAGAGGCATGTGCCAAGCAGTTCCAATTGGGCATAGGAAGCCTCCCAGGTCAGCCTTACCCGAGGTACTCGGTGTCTTCACGGACCGCGGCGGGCTTTGCCCCTACCGTTGATGGGCCGCCGCCATTGCTGTTTACATCCCGCTTGGTTTTGGCCGACAACCGCAGCTGAAAGAATGGCGACATTCCCGCGTCTCCTAGCCATCCATCCCGCCGATCTCCAGCGCTCTCTTCGCCTCCCGTCCTTCACAACTCCACTCAATGTCCTTCCGACCACCCGCATGCTCCTCTTCCTCTCCATCCCTACTTCCCTGCCTTCCAGTCCCCCATCCTTGCTGAACTTATCCTCTCCCGCTAGCTTACCTGCCTAGCTCCCGTGCACGCAGTTACGAACACCCGTGTCCGGATAGACGTCCTCCCGTTCGAAAAGTCACTCTTGACACCAATGTAAACGTTTACAGATGGAGTCGGAACAGGCTTCAAGTTTGTAGGTCCTTTAATAACTCCCTATTAGCATAGACAGGACTACACAGGTACAACGTACAGGGCACAGGACAGGTACAGCTTGGGGTTTCCACCTTACACACACTTGACACTAACTCCCCGAACACATACCCCATAAGTCATATACATCTTTCTACGTCCACAAACTTCCCGCCTCCCGCCTGCTCCAACCAAGACAGCACCTAGACCAAGGAGCATCACTGTGCCCAGCCTTCTTGTGATTGGCCCAGAGAGACGGGGGGATGGCCTGATCTTAAAGGGCAGTGGCGCCCAGCCACGGGTGATAAATGATCCGACAGTAATCAGAAAAACAGTAAAGCACTGGCTTACACACAAGAACACTAAATTCCCCCTTTTATACATGCTTACTATTACAGTTGGACTCAAAACAACTGAAATGCCTCCTCAAAGTCACCCTACCCAACTCATTCCTCTGGCCACCTCTTCTCTCATTAGCGCAATCAAGGCTTTGGTCAAGCTGCAACAGGTCAACAAAAAAATCGCCAATTTGCTTTTGCAGTAACCCGACCTTGCACTATCACAACCATGCAGAGCTCCTACCTGTGCGTACTCTGTGGAATATGCAGCCAACTCTGTAGCATGACTTCCAAACGTCAAAATGCCCATTTGATGAGGGGAGTACAATGTAAGTGATCGCTTCTGCGTCCCGCAGTGTTTTCGGTAAGGACTCTTACGTTTTCTCTTTTGAGTAGTTTAGAAGATCGAACTAAAAAAAACATTTGAAGAGAAGCGAAGAGAATCAGAACAAGTCTACCCAAAGTTTGTTTGAAAAATGGTTTTGATGGAGTGAAAATGCAACAATTAAGAATCCGTTTTTTTGTCACTATCCCCCTNCAACTGATTGCAATGTATTCCCATCTGCGGCGGGATTTGACGCTCATGGAAGCACGGCATTCATTTGTGTCGGCTGCCCTTAAAGGCAATGTGAGCGTCCATTCGGACGCTCACATTGCCTTTAAGGGCAGCCGACACAAATGAATGCCGTGCTTCCATGAGCGTCAAATCCCGCCGCAGATGGGAATACATTGCAATCAGTTGAAAGCTATTTGCGTCCCTTTATGAAGCTGAAGGAGCCTAGGAGCGTCACAACTGCACGCCACGGGACCCTGACCAAACGTCGCTCCTGGACGATTATGGAGTGAGAGTGTGTTGTCTCAATAGCCATGCAGTAAGCAGTGTGCTATGGCATGGATATTCAAGTGTACTTGAATGGCATCTCTTTGTCTTAGCCAAGATTATGCTAAAATATACTTTCCCCAACTCAATTTAAGTTCCCTATGAAGAGCCAACCTTCAATTTTGAAAATTCCCAGTT
>NW_011353457.1:59464-76877 GCF_000735185.1 Notothenia coriiceps | reverse complement strand
GTAATAAAAAACTCTGGCACTTTAACACTTAAGAAATGTCATATACAGAGTACTTACTTTTACCGCATGCGCAACATCCAAATAATGGACTTCACCATTAAACGATCTATCGTCTCTATTTACAGATTGGATTAGAAGGACGAGAATTTGGACTTTTGGACACGTTGGATTCTGACTTATGTTTTATCTCTTAGGAACAATGGTACCATTTTTAGGAATATACACAAATGTAGACAGGCTTTCACAGGCATGGGTGACGGCTACAAACACGGATTCTTTCATTCAGGTTCTATTTTTCTCTTTCAGGGCTGTGGTGTATTATACGGAGAGAAGTATAGATGAGAGTAACACCTGCGTCACTTCCGGGGCAAAAATGACGGCTCCTCCCACTTTTTGGGCGGAAAACAAATCCGTTCATTTGAACGGCGGCGTCAATTCAAATTCTGAAGTTTTTGCACATCGATCAGAAATTTAAGAAAACCGTGGATTTTTGGATCTTCAAAGAACCCGATTACGATGGCCAGACAGGCAAACAATTACATTCAATCATTTGAAATCGACGATCGGGCTCGATATATGGTTAAATATAGTGGTAGGCGATCAATGTCCACAGATGAGAGTAACATGTACGTCACTTTACGGCCCCGCCCCCTTTTGGGGGAAACGACGCTGTCATTTGAATGGCGATCGAGCCTGAAGCCACAGAAGAAGTACAGAAAAACGCAACCCTGGATTTGTTTTAATGTTTGAGGTGCAATAAACGACACAGCAGCTTTCTGACATGATAAAACTATTATTTTCCAGCTTGCGAAATTACAGCCTCGCCTACTGATTTTTATTTAACCATATATCGAGACCGATCGTCGATTTCAAATGATTTAATGTAATTGTTTGCCTGTCTGGTCATCGTAATCGGACTCTTTGAAGATCCACAAATCCACGGTTTTCAAAAATTTCTGATCGGATTGGCCAAAACCTCAGAATTTGTATTGACCGCCATTCAACTGACAGCGTTGTTTCCCCCCGAAAGTGAGCGGGGCCGTAATTTTCGATGTGACGTAGGTGTTACTCTCATCTATAAGGGGCGATGATTGGAAAGAGGAAGAAATAGGACTTTTGGACACGTTGGAAACAGTGGATATGTTGGATTTCATGCTAAAAGCTTTATCTTAAAGGAATAGTTCTACATTTTACGATTCTGAAGATCACACCTTGAAATGGTCAATTAATACCCAACAACCTAATAAATTCAGTTTACTAAGAACTCTGGCACTTATCCACTTAAAAATTATATACGCAGTTCACTATACCACGTGGCAACATCCAAAGATGGACTTCTTCCTTAAGGGTCTATTCTCTGTATTGCAGGCTATCTACGGGGGCAGATTGGAAAGAGATCGAGAATTTGACTTTTGGACACATTGGATTTTGTGCTTACAGCCTACTGATATCTATCTTTAAGATACGATAGATTAAGATAGACATCAGAGGATTGGCTTCAGTCGACCACGTTTATTCTGACAAGGGTCGCTTTGATGTCACAGTTGCAATGCTTAGACTTTTGGACACATTGGACAGCTGATCGTTATCTTTTATTCATTTTAGGATAAGCACAACTCCAAGGTCTCATAGCTGAAGAGACCTTGGAGTTGAAGAGAAGAGAACCACTTTAAAATGCACATTTATGACCCAAATCCTAAATAAACGTTGTCTACTGTAATATAAAACAAAGACACAGACTCTTTTCCATCGTAATTCACACACTAACTTTCACCTCATGGCAAAATTCAAAGGACGACTTCTTCAATGGGGTCTTTTGTCTCTGTTTGCCTTAGTGCTGTGGTTATTATGGAGGTATTAGGTAGGAGGAATGGACGTCATTGGAGGTGAAGAGGGGGAGGATGGGCTTTATTTGACCAGGTTGATCATGAAAGAAACTCTCTTTGATGCCTCAGATGTAAAACCTTGGATTTTGCCATATTTCACTGCATTCCTGTCGAGAAGCGGCCGGCTGTTATACAGAGAAACACAATAGATTAATCATGTTTATCATTGTCAGCCCTACGGGGAGAGAAGAATGAAGAAATATTGGAGATTTGAGTGTTGGGCATGTAGGCAGTGTTTCTGCTTATACAGTCCTCTAGATGTGCATGGAAACAGATGAAGAAATACTCGCTACAGATCATTACGCATATACTGAGTATTGATTTCATTTCAGCTTAGTGGCTCTATAAATTGTTGTTTCGGTTGATTAAGGTTTTAAACGTTATGTACTTATGCTATATTCATGATCTTCAGAGGATTTGATTCCCCCCAGCTTCTCCTTAAGCATCAAACACATTGAAACGTTTACATTTTACTTAAAGAACCCATGTCATGCCCATTTCTACTGATCATATTTCCATTGTTGGGGTCTACTAGAGTAGATTTAAATTGTGTAATTTTCCAAACTCACATTGGTTTCTCATACAGCATCTCTGTAAAGTATGTGTATTCACTCTGTCCTAAACGGCTTGTTGGAGCCCCCTCCCCCCCCCTGTGAGCCCAGTGTGCTCTGATTGGTCGGGACGTTGCGAGGCCCGTTGCGAGGCCCGTTGCGAGGCTCGTTGCGAGGCTCGTTGCGAGGCTCGTTGCTGCTCGCCGCTGCTTCGAGGAGCGGACAGGTTTCCGGGTCGGCGCGATACAGCGAGAACAAGCAAAAGTCATCCTGAGCACACACAAACACTCACAGCCGGAGTAAAAACAATAAGTGTGGCTTGATATTGAGTAAGAAAAAGGTTTATAACGCTGTGAGAATGGGTCTGCGGAGAGCATTTATCCGCCATCCCAACTCGTCTATTACCAGCGTTCAGTGAGCTCTATGCAAGTCAATGGGATTCTCCCTGTTAGTNNNNGAGAGAGAGAGCCGATAGCCGAGTCCTGGTAAGCAGAGGGAAGCCTGGACCAGCCAGCCTGAGGTCTGCTCAGAGGGTCAGGGAAAGGCAGTCAGAGCAGAGAGCGGGCCAGCTGGAAGGAGCTGCTGAGGGAGAAGCAGCTGAGGCCGGCAGCTGCAGGGGAACTGCAATCAAGTACGCAGGAGAGGATCAGCGAGATGGGTAGAGACGCTAAGGCGCTTGCAGCAAGGTTACAACGAGCTCCAGAATAAAGCTGGAACAATCCAACTGGAGACTTCGAAAAGCTGTAGAAAACCTGAAAAGGACAGAAGCCAGAGTTGGATTACCGGTAAATCTCAGCTGGAGGATGGCCCATAAGTCAAGGCAAGCGTATAGCTATAGCGGAGTATGAGTACCATGGAGCAGAACGCCCAAACACAGAGAGGCCTCCGAGGAAGGCAGAGGCAGGCGCACCCGGGAACTGCTATGGGTTCAGACGCGGAGCGAACTGAAGGACATGGACCTTGAGACTGGACGAGGTGGAACAGAAAGCGGAATATGAACACGGAGCAAGAGGGCCGAGCATTTTCTGGGGCGCGGGAGCTGTCTGGGTCTACGCCCACACAGAGAAAGGGCCGGTGCCCAAAAACGGACAGCCAGTGTGTCGGTCCCCTGCAGAGTACGGAGAGGGTGGGGGTAATGGTGTTTGTGCTGAGTTTTTGTTGTCTCTGGCGAGGAACTTTGTTAGTAGGGGGGTAGTGTGCGACCCGATAGGATGGCTGGGGTGTCACTCCAGGCATCCCCCCGTCTCCTCCTGCCAATTCACAGAGCCTGCACAGTGATGCTGGTCTAGGTGCGGTCCTGTGGTTGGGAGCCAGACGGTAAGGGCCCGGGGAAGTTGTGATGCTAGACCAATGTTATATATAATGGGTATGTGTGGGCCAGTTAGTGTCAGAGTGTGTGTAAGGTGGAAACGCCCAAGCTTGTACGCTGTACCTCTGTATTCCTATGCTAATAGGACGTTATTAAAAGCCGAAAATTGAAGCCCTGTTCCGACTCCCCATCTGTGAACGTTACAGTAGGTACATTGAATGACATTCATCATAAGTTCTTTATAGGCAGATTTCTACCATCTCCTTGTCTCGCAATTTATTTTAGGATAGTTTGCTACCGTGTTTGCCCTTCCTTTTCTGATCTAGGGTTCTAGCTGTATTCTTACCCCATGGCCTACCAGGTTCTATTTGTTGCCTAAGTATTGATTTGCCTGCCTCTATGTTTTGCTTATGAGCTAGTTTAGTTTGTTGTATGTGTAACCAATAGCTGATTTTAAAGCTAGCACCCTCCTTGTAACGACCCACCCTGTCCCACAAGGTCTAATACTGTCTCTGTGTTTATCCTTCTTCAGTTACGATCCTGGCCATACTGTGGAGTGGAGCATGTGGTTTGCTGGGCACTTTTTGCATGCAGATATGGGTGATTTGCAGTGAGTGGGAATTGAATACAGCTACACGTGGTGATATTGTGGTTTAGGGGAAACCCTCAGCAGTTGGCCAGAAGAATCACTTTTTGACTATTTAACTATCACTATATGTGTGATATTATAATTCTTCTAGTTATTCTCTCCGTGTCTGAGCCAGCCTTCAATCGTGGGACTTAGGTGTGTCGACTGGGAAAGCTGAACAAGTTTTAATCTGCATTTTATAATACTGAACTTTTACCTGATTATTTATATAATAAACTTTTGTAAACATTTGAACTTGAGGCCTCGTCCCTGTCCATCCTTTTATTCTTATCTGCGCGACTTGTCCTAAGGGCTCGTATTGGGGAACCCAGGTTAGCGTTAAGTATCCTAACCCCCTTTTATTATCGCAGACCCCCCTCCCCGGTGGGGCAGGTCACATGTGCATGCTCACCTTTTTCTTTAGCTTATTCAACTTTATTCCATATCAAATGTTCATTCACACACATGTCCTGCCGGTGTGCCACACAATATTTAAAAGAAATGAGAAGGAAACCACTGGTTCATGAAAAAAAAGCCCTAGGTATCTAGACAAGAATAATTATATATTTCCTACTCATCTTGCACCCTCTGGGTAAAAATCAATGGTTGAGTCAATAATCTCAAGCCCATTTCCACGAATCATGACTGCTCCTTGCCTCATCCTATCTAGCAGCTGTAGGTTCAGGAGGAAGACGATCAGAGTCAAACTGTCACATGAATGACATGACTTCTCTCTCCTAATAGCTCAAACTTCCTGTGTAATTGCTCGGCTGTGATTGACAGTGGAAAGTTAGGCCTTTAGTTTCCGACTTCACTTCAGTGATTGGATGGGTTAGCTCGAATGTCACATTAAAAAGACGTTTAGAACAGTTTAAAGGCTCCATCTGTGTCTTAGATTCTAAAGTGTATATATCACCGTTTACGTCGCTGATTTTCTCCCCAACGGCGTTACGGCGCTCACTACAACAACAACAATGGGGGACTGCGTTGGGTCGATGATCGTGTTGCTTTTAATCATACGAAGCCAGATTAAATAAAATAATGACTTCTCCAACCTTACACTTTTCTCCAGAGTGCTGTGGTTCATTGTTTATTAATGTGTTTCAGCGGCATTTAAAATATTCACTGTCTGACTGTCACACAAGCAGCTGATGCATATCCCCAATTCCCCATAAGTGAATGTGTTTCAGTCTGAACTGACGCTGTTTGGCATCACAACGCTGTTATTAAAGTTTCTCTGGTATAAAATGGGTGATATTAGCATGGCAACCGAAGCTAAACTGAATATCTTGACTACTTGTTGCTATCCTATTGTGGCATAAGTCGTTTCCTACTGGCACATTTTACCGACGTATTTTTCATTATGATTCTACTTGGGATAGTCGGACATGACAACCTTTGCAGCCCATGTATTGATTACATCCGATAGCTGCTATAATACAAAACAAACGTCTGCCTCTCCACAATGATCAATAACAGTGAACGGATGGTCAAAGTAAGGTGCAAATAAACAGAATCACACGAAGCCTGTTAGTGTTGCCTGACTTTATAAAGTGTGTTTTTTTTGTTACAAGTGTGTGGTTGTGTTCTAGTCACTTTGCTCAGCACTACTGCTCGTTACAACTTGTATTTGCCGTACTCGCCTTTAACTGTTAGCTCAGGTTAATCTCGCCACCCTCCGACGTAAGCGTGATGTTTGCGGTTCTTGCTTCTAGACCGACAATTTTTTGGTGCTTGAAACGAACCGGATTCCGGAGCTTAGATTGGTATTTAATTCATAACTGAAATGTATCGACCCACTTTAGTTAAGTTCATTTTACTCACAAGAGGATTTAGAAAATGCAATTTTTCTAGTGCTGTGAAAACACATATTTTTGGCTTTCAGATAATAGATTCGAAAATGAGTTTGAGATGCAGGTGATTTCCAGGGCAATGTTTAATACAAAGGTCTAACCTCCCCTGGGGATTTTTAGCACAAAGCCATTTACCTTCATGGATCACTCTGCGTTTTGCCAAACTGCACAAAAACATAACATAAAACACTTACATCCATCATGACAGCCCACATATATCCCCGCAATCACACTTCTAATGGTGATACATCAGAATATGCTAATTCAGGGGAGAGGCTACTTTTCTCTCCTTTTCATTAGGAATGTAATTAATGCCAGAGGACCGGCTGATTAAATGATGTTACAGAGCTGGATTTCAAGAGCAGGCTGTTCAGTTTTATGAGAAAAGCTGACATCAATATTTCCTCTTGAAACAAATGAGAGCATGCTGTAAAATGGGAAATTCCTTTGAACATTTATTATGTTAAGGTTTTATTAAGGAATGTAGCAGCCAGTGAATCACTTGTGTTGATATCCAAAAATCATTTTTGAATAAAATATAAAGGCATTTACAGTATTCAGTGAATCCATGGCGCTTCCCATTGCTGCACATTGGTTTTTCAATGTTCTCTTATTACTTTACGTAAATCAATAAAATTGACAGGGTTTGAGTTTTTGTGTGTCTAGTTTTGGGGGTTATTTTGCTGTTCTGTCCTCCCTGTCGTTAGTTTCCCTGGTGTGTCTAATTGTCTGATTGTGTTCACCTGTTGCCCTTGTGTTTCTCCTCCCCTGCCCGGCTGTTTCTCGTCTCGTGATTACCCCTCCCTGTATTTAGTCTTGTCTCTTCCTGTGTTCAGTGTTGGTTCATTATTTGTCGTTCATGTCCCCCTTCGTGTTCGTCACAGTCACCTTTGTTTGGATGCTACCTCGTACCAGGGGGGTATACTACGAAGCAGGATTTTCGCTTAGCCGGCTAACTTCAGGGAAAACTCGGGGTTTCCGGTCCTACGAAGCTGGTTCTCTTTTTAGCAGGCTAGATCTCCATGGTAACTTATGCTGAGCGGCTAACCTCCTCGGGAGGAGGTTAGGTTGCAGGCTAAGAGATCAACTCAGTGAAAGCACCGCCTGCTGACCAATCAGAGCTCAGTGTGTCGGAGTTTAAAAGTACGATCAAGTCCTAGTTACAGGAGAAAGGAAATACAAAACTGTCGTTGCAGGAAAGACGGCCGGCAAAAATCAACTGACTGTGTGAACGTGAAATTGAATAGAATATCACCTCCCATCTTCAGAGCAATCTGACTATTATAACATTAGTGTTAAGAAAGCTTACTTAACATAAGTAACCGGATCAAAATAACAGCCTACAGTCCGCGGCATATCACATCATAATGTATCATATATTTCCTTATCTGAGTCAGCTTCTTGAGCCGTATCTGGCCGTGCAACAGGCAGAAGTATTTTAAGCAACACATTACGAAACACTCGAGTCAAATGTAGTTAAAGTCAGATCCACTCGTGTCTTAGACGGGGCATATCATAAACCTGTTAATGTACGCATTCAAACACTTGTTCTGTTACCAGCTGTGTTCACCTTGCAGGTGCAGCTATGTGGCTTTTATCCTGGATAAAGTGTTTAAGTCATGGATGTTTAAAGTTTAACGTCTTCATATGTCTAATATTATAGTTGACTTTTCATTCAGGAAGTATGACGCGCTGCGCTGTCAGTACGCTTCTCCATGTTAGTGATTGGTCGAATGCTCCAAATACCACCCCTTTTATGTGAACGCGAACCTAACTAGATAGGACATGGCTGGCTTGAGCGATCCACTTGACAACCCGCGTCGTAGTACCGTTTAGCGAGGGCGCGTATGTTTTGGATTAGGCCAACCGGCTAACTCAAACATATCCAGGTTAGGTTGAACCAGCTTCGTAGTACAGGCCCCTGTTCTTGGATTCTTGTTTTTGTTCAGCTTTTTTAAATAAAGCTCGCCTTTTGTTTCCTTTTGAAACCTGCTTCCTCCTCAATCTGCATTTGGGTCCTATTTTTCCCCAACCCTGACACAAACGTTCCTTTTTGCAATAAACACGTGATTTATTTTCCAAAGCAACACTCAGTGGTTGGTAAATGGCAAAGCTAAATGGATCTGATTAACATTAAAGCATTTAACAATAATTCAAATAAAGGTAAAAGGAGAGAAAACAGGAACAATATCCCAATATAAAAGACAACAAACCCCACAATGCCACCATTGCCTCTCTTCATTAATTTTCTTAGAGCGATGCATTTTTTGGCATAAAGGTCTAAGCATTTATTCCCTGTTTTACAGAGAAAATTGTAGTCACCTAAATGCTAATGTAATGGTTTAAAGAGCAGCGTTTATTTGTTAAATTTGTTGTATGTATTTCTCATTATGGTATTAATTATGTCTGGAATCCAATCAACCAAACAAAACCAGCTAACAGGAAGAACTGACTTACTTCGGTAGAGCATTGAGTAGGAGTTGATTCAGATGTTGCTTCCTGACAAACCCATGCCCCTTTGACTGGAAGAGTCAAACAAACAATCCACAGCCACAAACAAACTAGGAGAGGTTGCCGCAGCTGTTACCGTGAACATTGCTAATGTATCCAAGGTAATCAAATTAGGCTACTTCTAAGACCTGCACATGAATCGAGTTCGAACTAACCATCTAATCATAAGGAAACATCAACAGATGACCACCGTTTTTACTTTCAATATTGTTTCCATGACAACGGCACTGAGTTGGTTGTTGGCTCTAATTGGCCTTGAAAAATCAGCTGGTCTAAAAAGCAGTCCTGCCGTGAGCAGCGTGATGTGAGTCGCGTGGGTAATGACATTTTCTTTTACTTGTTAGTACCGTTGCCTTTACTGACCTTGCACCCCACATACGTCTAATATGTTTAAGCATATAGTCAATGTTGCATTTAACATGGTGCCATTAAAGATAGTCATGTGTACGTGGGAGTACGGAGAAAAACAACAGCAGTTTTGTAAAAACAAACATCTTTTATGTAGTAATATATGTTGTTGGTGAAAATCCAGACGATAGGGATGGTAGGAGAAAAACATACTGCCTCATTTCTCTACTATGTTTAAACACTTCAAAATGTGTATCTGTGTTCGTGGGCATTGGTATCAGGATCGTTAACCAAACAAACAACAAACTCAACTTATTCCCACCATCATTTCTAGCATCCTAACTTATTGACAACCAACCTCAACATCCTGGAAGAGTGAGATTTTAATTCACTTAACTAAATGCCATCATTGATCCCCTGCATGTGTGACACAACACAGTCGGAGTAAATGAGGTGTTATGGTTAATCATTGACTGAGACATCGCCATTATTGTCATGTTTGCATGCTTCTTCTATCAGGCAGGAGCACTGGAAATAGTGCGGGTTAAACCATTAAATATCATACACAACCCTGATTGTATGTGGAATTGTACCATCTGCACTGAGGTGATCTGGCAGCATTTCTCTCAAATTGGCTTCACATTGCAACCATTATTTTTTTATAGAGTGAGGAGCGAGCCAAATTAATTGAAGGGCAGTTCCTCTTTTGCGAGCCAGTGCTCAATGTTCATTTAGATTTGTACTGCACTATAAGAACCCAGTCATTAATCCTTGTCACCTGCCCCTTCACAGCAGGGGAGGGCACCGACCTACTATCTGGATCCCTACATGTGGTTTGACATGTTATTCTTAGAAATGCCATCTTCATTTAAAGAAAAAGGAATTATATATTCTGCAGGGAGCCCTTCTCCTCCAATGTTACACCTGCCATCCAACAGAATGTGAAGATCATTATTTCTCAGTGTGAAACAAAAAAAAAGAAAAAGAGTTCATTACATGTTAAACTAGTTGTTGTTTAAATTCTTTATGACAAAACTGACTGTTCAGATTAAAAAAAATTCATACTTAATTGTGTGGCACACGTAGTGATTGCACGTCTTCTTCTAAACAACATTGTATTTCAGTTAAGTTTCAGTTGATTCATTAATAGTAAAATACATAAGGGGGATTTATGTAATGGGACACCCTGATAAGCAATTTGAAGCTTGAGAATATGAACGCAGACACTAAGCAGGGAGTATTTTAAATATGTTTTAGTATAATGCGGTCACATTTAAAACCTACAAAACAAGTGAGACGAACCAAGGACACTAAAATGTAACTAACCAAGCCTTACTAAACTAAATAGTCCCAAAACATGAATTGAATTAGTCTGAAAATTGGTTTAAAAAGGTAAGACACATTATAGCAAGTACAAATAATACTAAAATGTATAAGGATTTCTGAGTAGACTCATTTAGAAGTCCCCATCTTAGGATATTCAAGCTTTAATATATTTTTGTTGCTGGGATGTGTTAACATGAGGAGTTACATGTTTCTAAAAACTATATATTTTCCTATCTTCGCCTTGTGTGATTGATTAGTATTGTGTACCTTCAAACAGAATAATGAATAAGACCAAGTGTGAGTAATTTTTGCAGTGAGTGCAAATGGCCCTTCACCATACTACTAATTCACTAATTCACTAATTCACTAATTAACAGAACCTATTTTCACCATTCTTGAAGTAACAAGAAACCTCTTTATTACCAGAAGAGCTCCAGTGTTACAACAGCATGTTGAGACATATGGCACACTAAGTCAAAAGCTGCCATTGCCTGCACTGTTCCCTAGTAAGTCAAATTCACTATAACTGCCAAGTGACTCACCACCCTGACACTCAAGATGTCAGAGAAACAGGACTAATGATCCACACCCCACAGCGCGTCAACACGTGCCTCTGGACATGTGTGAAGCTGTCTGGAAAAAGACAATGCCTTATTTTAACTGTTACTTTCACTGCGAAAGCATGTGTTTCTAGATGTGTCAAAACCCCGTGAACTTTATTTAAATACAGTATTTTCCGTGCGTAGATGTATCAATTTCCTGTGTGAGCTCACTTGGCACAAACTCATTATAACTAGTGGGGTGGAAAGAGAGCCGTCATCACGATGTCTCAGCATGAGCTTCTTTTTCAAGCAAATATTTGAATATTTTAAAAAGTATCAGTCTGTCTATATACTATCTATCTGTCTCTATCCATCTATATGTCTATCTATCTATATCTATCTGTCTCTATATATCTATCTATATATATATATATATATATATCTATCTATCCATCTATTTATCTATCTATATATATATCTATCTATCCATCTATCTATTTATATTTCTCTATATATCTATCTATCTATATCTATCTATCTATCTATCTATCTATCTATCTATCCATCAATGTATCTATATATCTATCTATCAATTTATTTATCTATCTGTCGATCTATCTATCTATCTATCTATCTATCTATTTATCTATATATATATATCTATCTATCTATCCATCTATCTATTTATATTTCTCTATATATCTATCTATCTATCCATCTATCTATCTATCTATCTATCTATCTATCTATCTATCTATCTATCTATCTATCTATCTATCTATCTATGTATCTATATATCTATCTATCAATTTATTTATCTATCTGTCGATCTATCTATCTATCTATCTATCTATTTATCTATATATATATATCTATCTATCTATATGATACTTTGGTTTAGGATGAAATAAATCCATCTATGTCACAGCAGTTATTTTTTAAGTTTAACAATTTTTCTCAGGCTCAAAACAGGAGCTGATGCTCATTTGCTAAGAAGTCTGGTTCATTTTCACAGAATTGTACTAAATCGATTAATAACTGTATGAAAGCCCTTGGCAACACAATCACACGGCTATTGTTTTTATAGGTGTAGGGGAGAGAACATTTGTGAGTTAATCAAACTTACTGTACATGTACGCTAATATTTAAAAGAGCATGCCATACAGTCTGACAACAACTAAAGATAATTTCTACTCAGATTGTTGTTGGAATTCCTTCTTTTAAATTCAGAGCATCATCCTATCAGAGTATTCGTAGCAAATTACAGCCAGGGGCAGAGATGAGAGCAGACCAGAAACATTTAAATGAATACAATTGATTATCATAGCAACCACACAGAGATACCCCCTTCATGTATCAATATATCCTTCTCTGCGATCAATGGACAACCTTCTCAACCAGGCAGATGACCTTTAAATCACTGAACAAGAAGAGCTGCAATTTAGGGCTGTGGAACCGGCTGAACATGTTGATTGATTTAGGCAAGTAAGCAAAATCAATTACACTATATAGAGAGTCTCTGTCAAACACAGAATACAAACACAATCATATCTCACCACAAACTACTTTAAATTAATCCAATGCAAGATCTTGATTTTGATTTGATTAAGAGTTTTGCAAAGTACTTATCAAAAGAAATTATGGTTTCATTCAAATACTTCCCAAACTAAAAAGAACATTATGAACAGTCTGAAATAAGTTGTAAGTTAGGATCACGCGAGTGCCCTGTATAGTAGTTTTAAGCCCCTTGGAGACCAAGGTAACTCAACCAAGTAATGTGAAATGAAAGTCTTGAAATCCAGAATAAAGTGGAGTCATTTTGATCTCCACTCTCCAGGGGAACTCACTATTGGTTCTCTTTCAGCACATCTGCAGGGAACACCAGTACATGTGTTAGGGGTGATTACAGAAGGAGTCCCATAGATGTTGTATTAAGGCTCCGATGAATCATTGATAGAAATACAAAGCTGTTTAATATTAACTCAGAACAATGCTGAACTTCACATGAACTGGGAAGATTTCAGTCAGACAGATTCATGAGAGACCTTTGACAGGCGACATGTGACAGGGGAGAATTCTTACCCATGTTGGTGATATGGTGACGAAGAAGTGTTAATGCAGACAGCACTCGGCTGGTTTATAATTCATTTTTTTTGACAAAGACAGAACAAAATGCTAAGAGACTTGGTCTGTCACAGGTTGCTCTCATCGGACCAAAAGCATAAAGAGATCTCATTTCCTTTCATCTTCACCTTCATCTTCCTTCTCAGATTGTTAACCGGAAGGCTTTGACACACTCTTTACATTTTGACAATCGCATAGTCGGAAATCAAATGGAAAATAAAAAAATGAACATTGTGCTGCACATCTGAGAAGCCCTACATGCATCTCATGTTCAGTGAAGCGTCTGTCTGTTGCAGTTGTACTGAGGAGAGAAAACAGAAAAAAAAAATCCATTACCCTAAAGGCCACAGTAAATCACTGGTCCTGTCAGTAAACAAAAAATGAAATGATAGTGTTTGTCTTTTTATTTTTAGAATATCCACCTGTTTGTATAATAACATTTATCAAATAAACCAAATGTTATTCTCGCCCTCTAGTAGATGTGACTAATCCCACTAACCACATGTTTTTCTTTCCAGCTATAGAAAGGTGTTATTCCCTCCATGGTGCAGAGTGCAGAGAGTATTGGCTCTGGCATGATGACTAAAAGAGAGAAAAGCCATTGAGAGAATGGAGGCACCCGAGAGGACAAGCAGGTCCCATCAGCTGGAGGTCTGTGTACCTATTACAAGCTTCAATGTATCCCCACAGCAGGTAACATATAGTTGCTATTGAACTGGAATACTAAAGGACACAAGGTGCTAAAAGCCCAAATGCTGTCCGTCCTCAATGCTTAATGTTTCTTTTGAAAGTAGAAACACATCAATGGCCGCTATGTTCCAGTCCTCAAAAGGCCATTTGCATTTTCTACCACGTGCCTGGTCTGACTCATCATCGCCTAAAGAGCAATTTCCTGTCATTAATCGTGGGGGAAAGGTGATTAGAAGGAGACACAGCATATGAAGATAATGTCCCCCCATGTCCCAAATGCCACAGAACTGAAGGTCATTCATCCCTTTGATACCTCGTTGCAAAAAATAGGCAGCTGACATAATGAAGCGCCAAGAGACACTAAGAGCTGTTCTGCCTCTTTGGATTCCCCTTTCCCAATTTCCTGGAGCTCTGTGGATGTTACATTTACACAAAATGAAGCTCAGTTGGTGAATGATGTACCGTTTTAGATAATGACATGATGATAAGTTAAATTACACTACATATTTTCATTTCCGTTTATTTGATTCTTCTCAAAACAGTTAAAAAATAAGATGTTCTTTGCATGTGACCATCAATATATTACAGAAATATATTGCAATGTAGTAAACTAAACCATTTCAAATCTATTAAGATGTAGAAATGTGAGTCTCATAAGTCCTACACTTTATGCAACATGGGTGCTTTGACATAATTTCATCACTTGAAGCAGCCAGCTTAAAAAAGAAATATCATAACACAGTGTTTATTCTGAAAATAAAACAAATTCAATTGATGTTGGGTTATATTACTGCAAAGATTGCTGATGATGGAACATGTGTATACCTGTAACTAAGAGTAAAATCACAACTAAGATTGAGTTTGCAATACAATGAAAATGTACACTATTTGCATCCAAAACCAATGGTCAAGTAAAAAAAAGAAATTCTATAAAAAGAAACAGCCTGAAGTAAAATTGAGACATGTTCCCTTTAATTATATAATAAGCAACAGTCACAAATATCTTAAGAAGAAATATTTGAGTGTATTCACCAATATTTCCAAGCCTAAAAGCATCTTTAAAGATCATGAATTATTTGTTCAAATGGATGATATGCCTAACCCTGTAAGTTTAAATTATCTCTTTTCTTAAACGTTTCTTATTCAAGCACCTCTTCACAAAAGCATTTGTCACAAGCGTATTTGTCTTGGTCTTAAATCATGTGAATTCCAATTTTCCAAATAATGTTTCACAAGGCAATAACTTTAGACTGACACTTCAGACAAAGTAAATCCAACACAACAGTTATCGAAATTAAAGATTGTATTAAAAACGTCATGAGAGATGTATCGAGTGGACTCAACCCTAAAGGAATTATCATTGTTTTTTTTCTTCCTTCAAAATCAATCTGGTTCCGAGCAATTGGATTGCACAGTTAAGGTATAGTGTGTCACCTCAGTGCCAACTGTAAATTAGGCTTGAGAAGAAAAACTGCTTTACTTTCTAAAAGGAATTTGTCACGGTGCCTGGAATAAGGGGATCTATTTCTCAGGGGACTGATATTTCACTTTGAATTACTCCTCTGGTCCATTCATCTCCTGACCAATACAGTCTGAGATCCTGCCGCCGCCTTGTCATCTCACAGATTTGGTGTCAGCCCTGATGAATGGCATTTCATCTCTCTGTTAACATGTTTCTAATTCCTGCAGCAGAGTAAAGCTAAAGGCCAAAAAGGTCCTGCAGGATGAAAAGGAAATAATAAGGGAGAGACTTTAGTATATTCCAACTCAGGAACAGGAGAGCAGCAGCGACTAATACATCTGTTTGATTGTTTCAACCCCAGGGCAGAACTTATATTAGAATATTTCAAATAGGCCCATTCCTCTTTGCAGAGAAAATCGATCTTAGGTGTTATCCAGCAAATGGAAGTCATTAGCTGACATAAGCTAATGCAGAGTACATTGAATGTGTTGTTGATTTGCGACTGTAGTAAGAAATCCTAATAAAAGGCCAATGTAAGTATAACATAAACCATATGGCATTCTCTGGATTAATACTTAGGTCATCACCTGTGCGATATAAATTAAATAAAACGTGTATACAAAAGTAAATCCATATACATGCACACTATCTAATTCAGTAAATAAAAGTGACGATGTTGATCCAGGAGCAGTATACCTCTGTGGAAATGTTGGTCGGTTTCCATCTGCTCTGCCACACCTCTCTTACCCAATGGAGCGGCAGCAGGCCATCACACCAAACCCCGAGGCGATCAGACTTTAGAGGAACAGAATAACACATTTTGCTGTTTGTTTTTTCCCAAAGATGTTGGTTTCACTGGGAGAAACCTGACCAGATAGACCTGGACAGAAACTTGACTGTATAGTTGGAAAAAAAGAGAAAATATTTGATCTGAAAGTGGACCTATCATGCTATTTGAATAATATAGTGTAGGACCATACCTATATAAGGCATATTTATACTTTTTATTTTTCAAAATACCAAACAGATCATGCATTTTAGCCATTCCTCATTTCGCTCAATTTAACACTGTCTTTGCATGGGCTGATTCTGTGAGAACAGCACCATCTACAGGCCTGGCATATGTACTACAGCGTCTCCAGGCGGTTTCCAACGGCAATTGTCCCCGTTAGCTGGTTCTCTCCTTTCGAGTGAGAAAGTTGGCCCATAGCCGTAGGCCACTTCTGTGCGTCATAGAGTGGTTCAAATCATGGATCAGTCTGTTCCAATCGTTGCAGCCCCTTTTTAAAGAGATTTGGGTATGGAGGGGAAATAGAGATGGTTTTTTTCTGACACTTGGTGAGTTCCTGGAACACCTAGGGAAATGTTCATGTATAAAAGACGTACAAAAGTGCATTTGCATGATAGGTCACTTTAAGTTTGTTAGGGAAGAGGAGGATTGTGCTGACTCAGACCAATAGGTGCATTGTGTTTAAGCTTTACATTTATTAGCCTTGGACTGGTTGCATATTTGTATCCAAAAATAGTCAATCAATTCCATAATCTTTTCTAATCAATTCCAGTTTATGTTCATGAGAAGCATTTCAGCCGTTTTTGTGAATTATTGTTCCACATGCCTTGAGATAATACAGTGAAAATAGTCAAACTGAAAGGAATAGTAGAGGCCAGAAAGACCGATGGCTTATGGATTTCCCAACTAAGGGATAGTTACTGATGCAGCAGTATGTTAGTTTTAGATACAGACAAACTTGTATTATTTATGATTCCCTCCCCCTCTAATCTGCTCTAGTTTTATTCCATTCCAGAATGGCCTCGTCCAGATACACTTGCCAAAGTGTTTAATAAAGCCTGCTAAATATGAAGATGAGGCAACTAAAGGAGAGGCACAATGGACTGAGTGAGCTTGTTTTCTTCTAGGGACTGTTCATCACTTTGTTGTGTCTGACTCTTTGCTCCTGTGCTTATT
This sequence comes from Notothenia coriiceps, assembly GCF_000735185.1. Taxonomy (NCBI): domain Eukaryota; kingdom Metazoa; phylum Chordata; class Actinopteri; order Perciformes; family Nototheniidae; genus Notothenia; species Notothenia coriiceps. The sequence goes on along the minus strand of NW_011353457.1, from coordinate 59,681 downwards.
GGTCTCTGTCTCAGCCGCTTTTTTTTTCAGCTTAAAGGTCCCATGTCATGGCCATTTCTACTGATCATATTTCCATTGTTGAGGTCTACTAGAATAGATTTAAATTGTGCAATTTTCCAAAATCATATTGGTTTCTCATACAGCATCTCTGTATAGTATGTGTATTCACCAGGTATTCACTCTCTGTCCTAAACGGCTTGTTGGAGCTCTTACCCCC
>NW_011353457.1:52059-59394 GCF_000735185.1 Notothenia coriiceps | reverse complement strand
TTTTCCCGGCCTCCAGCTTTTCCTGCTGGAGCCCGCCGCTTAAAGGTGGGGGTCCGCGGGACCGGCCATAGAGCCCATAGAGTTAAAGGTGGTGGCCGTTAGCTGTAAAAATCTGGGGGAAAAGGCGCGGCTTATAGTCCGAAAATTACGGTAGTTTAGATAACTTGTGGGGTTTTAGTTGCATCACATTTCAATCTTAAAGCCCAATTTATAAATAATAAATTTGCCTCAGGGTTTTTTTCTAATCTATACGACATCCAACATCTGTCCTTTGGCCTTTGCAGTGAAAAAGTAAAGACTCCCACAAATTAAACGAATCAAACAGGCAGACGTGCAATAGATGTTGTGTGTACAGTTTAAACTACATAATACAGTAACATCAATCTTCACCCAAGAAATGTCATTTTGACCCAAATGTATTAGGGGTCAGGCCTCAGCTAAAACTCTTCCTTCTGGTACTCACACTAGTTTGTAGTTAATCTTGAGGCGCTTGTAGGTACATTATTAGATTGATGCTGATGGAGGTGCTTTGTTCTGTAGGCTGCAGATCTATAAACACAGATCTATACCTTAATGGGCTGGAGAGACACTCACCATTGGCAACGTAGGTGATCTTACAAAGGATGTTGTCTCTGCTGATCTCTTTATCCCCCTCTGGTGGGCTGACCAGCGTTTGGCAGATCATAGCAACATTGATTTTGGCACGAACGCACCGGTTTGTGGGCTGGAAGTAAAACAAAAATGCAAAATGAAAACAAACTCCAAGCTGCCACAAGTCTCACTCTAGCTATCTGACAGAGGGCCTGGGGGTTAAAGGTTATTGTGATTATATGCTTAAATGAACCAAATGTATAATTTTCACAGCACTTTGAACCCTGACACATCGCCCTCGCTCTACTGCATGATATTGACAGGTGTCGATGAGGTAATCTTACCTGGGCATCGTTGTGGTCCACAGAGAAGTTGCACACCAGCCACGTGTCGGGGTCGTTCTCATTGGTCGACAGGATCTTCCTGATGGCTGACAGATAGAGCACGTCTCTCTGAGAGGCCGGCCACACTCTCTGAAACACAACAAGAGGCGTTCAGTCAGAGCTACAGAACATCACTGATGTGCACCATGCTTTCAAAACCACCGGGAATGTACCTTGTGCGTCTGGTAAACAATGACGGCGTTATCAGAGAGCGTTTCCACAACGTTGAAGTTTTCAATAGTGGCTGAAGGAAGCAGAGATCAGTCAGTTGTTGAGTTTCAAACAGAGAAAGTCAAACGGTGTTGATATGACGGTGACTTCTGAGTGAACTTACTCTCCCAGTCCATTCGGACCGCCGTGTCCCAGAAGTAGTGGCAGACCTCGTGTCCCGTCACGCCCTTCACTGAATGCGTGGCTTTGAGAGGATCCAGCACGATACCGTTCTCCTCCACTTCCCTCCTGTACACCTGTGACAGAAAACAATACAATTATTACATTAATTAAGACAAATCAATTCATCCATGACCCTTTTTTGCAACCTCACTGTTTTACCATTGAGGGATAACTGAATTTATATATATTTTGTTCTTGTAGTGATTTAAAGTGGACCTATCATGCTATATTTGAATAATATAGTGTAGGACCATACCTATATAAGGCATATTTATACTTTTTATTTTTCAAAATACCAAACAGATCATGCATTTTAGCCGTTCCTCATTTTGCTCAATTTAACACTGTCTTTGCATGGGCTGATTCTGTGAGAACAGCACCATCTACAGGCCTGGCATATGTACTACAGCGTCTCCAGCGCTTTCCAACGGCAATGTCCGTGGCTGTCTCCTCCTGATTGGTGGAGTTGGCCCAATAGCCGTAGCGCCACTTCTGTGACGTCATAGAAGTGTTCAAATCNCCCCTCCCTGTGGGCCCAGTGTGCTTGGATTGGTCGGGACGTTGCGAGGCTCGCTGCTGCGAGGAGCGGACCGGTTTCCGGGTCAGCGAGACACAGCGAAACTCATCCTGATTACACACAAACACTCACAGCCGAAGTAAAAACAATAAGTGTGGCTTGATATTGAGTAAGAAAAAGGTTTATAACGCTGTGAGAATGGGTCTCCGGAGAGCATTTCTCCGCGATCCCAACTCGTCTATTACCAGCGTTCACCAGCCAAGGGATCCTGGTGTGTGAGGTGCTCCGCGGATTGGTCCATTTGGGCCAACCCGGTCATTTGTTGTTGATTTGGGTGTTCACACGTCACAGAACCCAGGAAGCAAACAATGGAAAATGAGAAATCTCCAATGAGGCGTTCTGGGCAGCATAGACAGGTATTTTCTGTGTTAGAGTTTTACTCGCTACAGGGTGTACTTTGAGGGTTTTTGACACACAAGGGGACGGGTTGCAAATGTCCTCTCTGTGGGAGTAATAAAGGTATTCTGATTCTGAATAACCGGAAAAGCATGACATGGGCTCTTTAAGTTTTGATGTACAGGTTGTCAATAAAAAGTCCAACCCAACAGTTTTGCACAGTAAAGGCCTGTATCCCTCAGGGCTGTATGCGCTCGCTGCTCTTGTTTATTTGTCTTCCTCAAGTTCCTCTGTGCACTCCCCGGAGTTATCAACATTAAATTGCTTTTTGGTTCAGAAGCTACTCCGATGCATTAGAACTTGTAATGGACTTTGCCTTGGTAAAGGCATCAGACGGCCTATTGATTGTGCCTACTGGGTACAGCTGGAAATGCTTATGCCTTTGAATTATTCATGTTTATGAATTATTGTCCTAATTGTAACAACGTTTGGGCGGCAAACTGCAAGGAAGGAAAAAGGAACTTATATTGTCACTTTCTGCCTGCCCTTTATTATTTGAAATTAGGAATAGTAATGTGATCATTTTTCATACAGCATTATAATCGTATCCATTACAAAGATGATAACTTGTGTTGCCTGAAAGGCAAACAAAGTTTTAGACGGATCACGCCTCTTAGTTTTAATTAAAAATCACAGACAGCTTAATTGCGGTGCGGTTTTGCTCTGCTGGCCCGTGATTGCTTCAGAAACTGAAACTGAGATTGTAGGAAGGGCTGCTGCAGATATTGTTTCTGAGTTCTTGCCCCATGCCCCCCATCAAGTCTGGACTTTTCAAACTTTCTTCTTCAAGTTTCTTTTCATGGTGTAATAAAGTCTACTTAGAGGAAGATTCTTTAAAATGCACTTTGATAGGTGAAAACTACTGGGACAAAATCTCACTTGAACTCATTCTGTATGCACCTGAAAGTCAAGTGAGGCACTTAAAGTTCTTCTTCTCTTTTGTCATATATATCTCATGAAGTAAGCCGCTTTTGAAATGTACCTTGGCCGTATTCTATATTTCTGAATTGATAATGCTGATCTGTAATTCACTGCAAGCTCTTAACAATATGTAAGATGCCATACATATTTATGAAAATCTCCGCCTCCGGCTTACATTTAGCTGATTGTGCAATTCCGTGTGCAGTCTGGTTTGGTCATAATCCATCATTATGTCTTAAGGTAGGGGCTACCCAAACCCCTCCCCCACCTCCCTCTGGGTGCATTGAATTATCACTCAACTTTATTGAAACATTAAAAGTAGAGTTATTGACAACATGAGCTTATGCGAGAAACTTTCCTGAATGGGTTTTAAATGCTGATACAGCTAGGAACATTTTCCTACTATCACTTTGTCTTCCCTGGCTTTGAACCAACAGTGTAACAACTGTTAGTGAATGATTGTCACTGTTAAGAGATTTTTGATGATTGATGTTTCAATGTTATCTGCATAAGTTCCCTTTCTACTTGTTTCTTTTTCCATGAAGAGAGAGTGTTTGGTTTTTCCTTTTTTCGGTTCTCTCATCCTCACAACTCTTTTCCAAAACCATTCATGTTTCCAATCTAAGAACCTTTCATCTGTCTTGTGTTGCCCCTACTACCTTTTCAGTATGAATCACACATCTCATGACGATTGATCCTCTGCGATGATGCTGTTTTACATTGTTGAAAGCCTTTTCTGTATTCTCTAATTTTGCCAAAATAATCAAACATGATTGATAAATGTTTGCTTTGTATATTACATGCTGTCAGTAACTTAGTCAAGTATAACATTGGATCTTTATTAGACAAAGAATTTCTGGCTCCCTCATCTCGAGTTATTAATAAAAAGAAGAATTGACAACACTTCTGTTGTTCCTCAGCCATCATTTTCCCTCACCACTAATTTAGGCCAAGTGTAGCCTCAGTCCTAATTTCCTTAAATTCTTCAGTCATCAGCCAATGATACAACCACTTCTCTATTCCAGCTCTAACACTGCAGGTTTGTTTGAAAGTGTAGAAAGACCCTGCAGTAAGAAAACAGGGCTAAGGGAAAAGGCCATCAGATTAAACTATTTCAGACTCTCATTCCCTGCAACATTAACTCTTATTACTGTCTTGATTTGAAACATCATTGAATCCAAAAGTAAAACATCAAGTCTTGTATTTATCTGAATATAGCCTCATTCAGTCTAATCGAATGCATGTCAGACAACTCAGTCCATGTTTCCCACGAGCACATCTGTTCTCTAATGTCTGTGTTTGCTTATCGCTGCTCAGGGTTGGCACAGATGTTGAACTTTGATACTGAGCCCAGAGCAGCTGCAAGATGCAAAGTGACTAAAGTGGTCTTGAAATAAAATGCTGTTAAAAAGGCGTACAAATCTTTAGCCTTGGTCCGTCTGCTGTTTTAATTAATTCTATGTTTATACATTTGTATAAACATGAGGCAAACAAGATGATATAGAGTACCGACATTACAAGGTCAAGTCACCCACCAGCTGAGTGCAGACTCTTATGCAACATTATAAGGAGCAAGGTTATCACTTTCTTCCCGTGTAAAATACTCACCTCAACTCTTTATCTACAGTAATCCTACTTACTTGTTTGTTTTGTTTAACACAATGAAAAGCCTGTATGGGGCAAAACTTGACAAACACCAACAACAAGGGATGTTTAAAAAATAATGACTGTAACCTGATTTTTAGTAGAAAGTGCAAGCCCACACTGTGAAGTCGGTGTGTCGAAAGCTTTGAATTGTCATTGTGAGGATTAATAAAGAATGAGCTTCTTTAATGTTTCGCCTGAGTGAGCTCATAAAACCCGACATGTAGTGAGGGAAGAGACGGAATACAAATAAACCAGGCCCAATAAATGTCACTCCTTCCTTTGTGTTTGCGAGGCATGCAGGAAATGTGAGAATTAGGTGTCCACGGGAGGGAGACAGGAGAAAGAGGCAGGGAAACAAATTTTGCACAAGCTTGGCAAAGGGCATTGCAAAAATGCTCTCAATTTGTCATACGCAATTGGCTTCATGCTTTCAGAGAGCAGAGGAAAAAGGTTGTTTTTCCATGTGATGTCAATGCTTTATCTGATTCCGCCTAATCATAACTGAGGACTCAGAGAAAATACGGCCCTAGAATTGCTGAAATGAACAGTTGTAAATGTGTAAAATTATTTTTCTACTCACAGTACATTTTGTCTGTGTCTGCCTTTTCTTTTTGCTCAACAGCGCTTTCCCTATTATTAATTCACATGTTCCTATTCAATACTCGTCCTGCATTGCTGATTCAATTCAATATGAAAGAAGTTTTGCAACTGTTTTGTGACTACGCTGAATAAGATTCGAATTCAACTGGTTTACTTTTTGTGACAAGGACATCTTGAACTGACTTCTTCTCTTTCAAAAGAGCTGCCTATTTTCAGGAAAAGCTATTCGGTGTGCTGAATGCAACCTTGTTTGTTGTTTGCACATTTTCTGTTTGTTATGTTGAATGAGGTAGTCAGCTGAAGTTCAACGATTGAAGGTTACAGATTCACAAAGACTCCCCTGCAGTGTTTCCCCTATATACAAATAGTGGCGGTGCAGCGCCGCTGCTGAAATATGCGCGCCGCTGCTAAGGGGCCCCAGCCAGGTACCCGAAAAACTTTAACTTTAAAAAAAAAAAAAAAAAAATTATTAAAATAATAATAATTGGTGACCCTTTTTCATTTTTGATTGTTTGTTATGTGAATTTGTAGTATTTGTGTTACTGTATTTTCAATAAAGGTGTATTTTTGCTAAATCTTGAGACATTGCCACTGTATGTACTGGCAGGGCGGATTTTTGGCATAGGTGGTCGCCTAGATCTGGGGGGCGCAGTGCTGGTAGCTCTGGGAGGGGAAAAACATTTTTGACCGTTGGCGCTCATCCTANCGTAGCGCCACTTCTGTGACGTCATAGAAGTGTTCAAATCTGGATCAGTCTGTATCAGATCCGTTGCAGCCCCTTTTTAAGAGATTTGGGTATGGAGGAAAATAGAGAGGGTTGTGTTTTCTGACACTTGGTGAGTTCCCTGGAACACCTGGGACACATGTTCATGTATCAAAGACGTACAAAAGTGCATTTTGCATGATAGGTCACCTTTAAAGAAACACATTTTGACATAAAGTGTGACGCTAGATGCTAATATAACAACACTGAGAAATATTAGAAAGAAATACCGCTTTGTGAATTCTTTCATGGCTCCTACAGTACTTAGTTCTTATTGCATGGATTTATTGGATTATCCGTTGTGGCATGTATATTTTTATTTTAGAGCTCATTCTGAGATTTATATTTGTGCCTCTACTCTGACATGTTTACATGCTTTAACGTTCACAAAGCTCTTTGTTTTCCTCCTACTGCCTGTAAATATGCAACACACTAAAGGAAAGGAAAACCCCCAAAAAGGCCAATCTGGGCCCATTTAAATATTTTAATAGCTCTTCTTCCTCTCCTAGCTTATACGGGTGTTCTCGGTGCTTCCCCTTGCAACCACAGAGCCTCGTCTGAAAAGTGAATAGTCTAAAATATTCACAGCGAGAAACGAAAGGGAAATGATTGATGGGCAGCTTAGGTGCTCTCCACTCACCTTCATCTCTCCTTCTTCTATTACCAGCTGCCAGTTGGCATCTCCACCCATATCCTGAAGAGAGTAGGTCATGTGATTCTGCACATTCTCTTCCACCTAAGGGACAGAAACAGGCATTGATTAAAGGATTATGTGAGTAAGTGTTTTATCTTTCTTTACCTGCCTGTTTGAGGACATGCTGTGAATACATTGCATTAGGGATGCTCTGATCAAGTTGATTCTATTCTACACGAATGATTTATAGGTTTGAGCAATGAACACTCACAGCGACTGTGCTGGTATTTGATCACAGAGGTTTTTATAACATCACAGCAGTGTTTCCCACAGAATTTGATTGTATTTGTGGGGGCACCGCACCGCAACCCCCCCCCTCCCCCAACGTTCTTGTTGCTCTGTGTTTCGTTGTTAATGAGTGAAACACACC